>NC_081163.1:37301147-37309885 GCF_012432095.1 Onychostoma macrolepis
ATTGTACAGAATTGGAGGAATTTTTAAAGAAATGTAAATGTTTAATTAAAGATTTGACTGAGGAGTGGGATGAAAATATAATGGAATGGAACAGAGTTGTGATGTTTGGATGGGAAAAAGTGTCAAAACAAAAGATTTATCAATCTGTGTGTAATGTTAATGAAAAGTGCAATATGGGAGAGAAGAACTGTGGCAAAAAAGGAAAAAATTGTGTTGGATGTTTGGACTGTATTTAAAAGGAAAACTGAATTATATTTTGAAAGATTGTATCTGCATTTTAAATGTGAAAATATGTTGGATGCTTTTTATTATGTTTTTACCCCAAAAGTTTGTTGTGTTTTAAAAGATTTAATGTGGAAGCTGCCGGGGAGTGCAGGAGACCGTTGAAATATGTGTGTAAGTAATTATGTGATATATGATGTGATTATGTGATATATGTATGTAACAAATAAAAAAAAAAAAAAAAAAGGTGCACCCGATCTCGTCTGATCTCGGAAGCTAAACAGGGTTGGGCCTGGTTAGTACTTGGATGGGAGACCGCCTGGGAATACCAGGTGCTGTAAGCTATAAAAAAAAAAAAAAAAAAAGGAAGCGTGCTGGGCCCATAACCCAGAGGTCGATGGATCGAAACCATCCTCTGCTAAGAGATTATAACGTTTATACATGCCTAAGAGCCCCAAAAGGGTAAGTATCCACAGTGTGGGAGTGTATACCCAAAAGTGGTTCTCTCTTAGCAGGTGTTCAGCCAGAGGATTCTATCTGGGTTTTTTAAAGCCACCTGAGTGAGAGGGCAAGTCAGCTACTCCACAACAGCCCCAGTGGCCTAATGGATAAGACACTGGCCTCCTAAGACAGGGATTGTGGGTTCTAGTCCCATCTGGAGTGACTTACAGCAGAGTGGCGCAGCGGAAGCATGCTGGGCCCATAACCCAGAGGTCGATGGATCGAAACCATCATCTGCTAACAGATTATAACTTTTATTCATGCCTGAGACCCCCAAAAGGGGCAGTATTCACATTGTGGGAGTGCTCTCTTAGCAGGCGTTCATCAAGAAGACTCTTATCTGATTTTCTTTTAAAGGCCACCTGAATGAGAGGGCAAGTCAGCTACTCCACAACAGCCCCAGTGGCTTTATTGATAAGACACTGGCCTCCTAAGCCAGGGATTGTGAGTTCGAGTCCCATCTGGGGTGACTTACAGCAGAGTGGCGCAGCGGAAGCGTGCTGCCCCAGTGGCTGCCCCATAACCCAGAGGTCGATGGATCGAAACCATCCTCTGCTAAGAGATTATAACGATTATACATGCCTAAGAGCCCCAAAAGGGGCAGTAGTCACAGCGTGGGAGTGCTCTCTTCGCAGGCGTTCATCTAGAAGACTCTTATCTGATTTTCTTTTAAAGGCCACTTGAATGAGAAGTAGAATTAATAGAGAATGTCAGCTATTCCACAACAGCCCCAGTGGCCTTATGAATAAGACACTGGCCTCCTAAGCCAGGGATTGTGGGTTCAATTCCCTTCTGGGGTGACTTACAGCAGAGTGGCGCAGCGGAAGCGTGCTGGGCCCATAACCCAGAGGTCGATGGATCGAAACCATCCTCTGCTAAGAGTTTTTAACTTCAATACATGCCTGAGACCCCCAAAAGGGTAAGTATCCACAGTGTGGGAGTGTATACCCAAAAGTGGTTCTCTCTTAGCAGCCGTTCATCCAGAGGACTCTATCTGTTTTTTTTTTAAAGCTACCTGAGTGAGAGGGCAAGTCAGCTACTCCACAACAGCCCCAGTGGCCTAATGGATAAGGCACTGGCCTCCTAAGCCAGGGATTGTGGGTTTGAGTCCCATCTGGGGTGATTTACAGCAGAGTGGCGCAGCGGAAGCGTGCTGGGCCCATAACCCAGAGGTCGATGGATCGAAACCATCCTCTGCTAAGAGGGTTTTAACTTTTATTCATGCCTGAGACCCCCAAAAGGGGCAGTATTCACAGTGTGGGAGTGCTCTCTTAGCTGGCGTTCATCAAGAAGACGCTTATCTGATTTTCTTTTAAAGGCCACCTGAATGAGAGGGCAAGTCAGCTACTCCGCAACAGCCCCAGTGGCTTTATGGATAAGACACTGGCCTCCTAAGCCAGGGATTGTGAGTTCGAGTCCCATCTGGGGTGACTTACAGCAGAGTGGCGCAGAGGAAGCGTGCTGGGCCCATAACCCAGAGGTCGATGGATCGAAACCATCCTCTGCTAAGAGATTATAACGTTTATACATGCCTAAGAGCCCCCAAAAGGGTAAGTATCCACAGTGTGGGAGTGTATACCCAAAAGTGGTTCTCTCTTAGCAGGTGTTCAGCCAGAGGATTCTATCTGGTTTTTTTTTAAAGCCACCTGAGTGAGAGGGCAAGTCAGCTACTCCACAACAGCCCCAGTGGCCTATTGGATAAGACACTGGCCTCCTAAGACAAGGATTGTGGGTTCTAGTCCCATCTGGAGTGACTTACAGCAGAGTGGCGCAGCGGAAGCATGCTGGGCCCATAACCCAGAGGTCAATGGATCGAAACCATCATCTGCTAACAGATTATAACTTTTATTCATGCCTGAGACCCCCAAAAGGGGCAGTATTCACATTGTGGGTGTGCTCTCTTAGCAGGCGTTCATCAAGAAGACTCTTATCTGATTTTCTTTTAAAGGCCACCTGAATGAGAGGGCAAGTCAGCTACTCCACAACAGCCCCAGTGGCTTTATTGATAAGACACTGGCCTCCTAAGCCAGGGATTGTGAGTTCGAGTCCCATCTGAGGTGACTTACAGCAGAGTGGCGCAGCGGAAGCGTGTTGGGCCCATAACCCAGAGGTCGATGGATCGAAACCATCCTCTGCTAAGAACGTTTATACATGCCTAAGAGCCCCAAAAGGGGCAGTAGTCACAGCGTGGGAGTGCTCTCTTCGCAGGCGTTCATCCAGAAGACTCTTATCTGATTTTCTTTTAAAGGCCACTTGAATGAGAAGTAGAATTAATAGAGAATGTCAGCTATTCCACAACAGCCCCAGTGGCCTAATGGATAAGGCACTGGCCTCCTAAGCCAGGGATTGTGGGTTCGAGTCCCATCTGGGGTGATTTACAGCAGAGTGGCGCAGCGGAAGCTTGCTGGACCCATAACCCAGAGGTCGATGGATCGAAACCATCCTCTGCTAAGAGTTCTTAACTTCAATACATGACTGAGACCCCCAAAAGGGTAAGTATCCACAGTGTGGGAGTGTATACCCAAAAGTGGTTCTCTCTTAGCAGGAGTTCATCCAGAGGACTCTATCTGTTTTTAAAGGCCACCTGAATGAGAGGGCAAGTCAGCTACTCCACAACAGCCCCAGTGGCTTTATTGATAAGACACTGGCCTCCTAAGCCAGGGATTGAGAGTTCGAGTCCCATCTGAGGTGACGCACAGCGGAAGCGTGCTGGGCCCATAACCCGAGAGGTCGATGGATCGAAACCATCCTCTGCTAAGAGATTATAACGTTTATACATGCCTAAGAGCCCCAAAAGGGGCAGTAGTCACAGCGTGGGAGTGCTCTCTTCGCAGGCGTTCATCCAGAAGACTCTTATCTGATTTTCTTTTAAAGGCCACTTGAATGAGAAGTAGAATTAATAGAGAATGTCAGCTATTCCACAACAGTCCCAGTGGCCTAATGGATAAGACACTGGCCTCCTAAGCCAGGGATTGTGGGTTCTAGTCCCATCTGGAGTGACTTGCAGCAGAGTTGCGCAGCGGAAGCATGCTGGGCCCATAACCCAGAGGTCGATGGATTGAAACCATCATCTGCTAACAGATTATAAATTTTATTCATGCCTGAGACCCCCAAAAGGGGTAGTATTCACATTGTGGGAGTGCTCTCTTAGCAGGCGTTCATCAAGAAGACTCTTATCTGATTTTCTTTTAAAGGCCACCTGAATGAGAGGGCAAGTCAGCTACTCCACAACAGCCCCAGTGGCTTTATTGATAAGACACTGGCCTCCTAAGCCAGGGATTGTGAGGTCGAGTCCCATCTGGGGTGACTTACAGCAGAGTGGCGCAGCGGAAGCGTGCTGGGCCCATAACCCAGAGGTCGATGGATCGAAACCATCCTCTGCTAAGAGGGTTTTAACTTTTATTCATGCCTGAGACCCCAAAGGGGCAGTATTCACAGTGTGGGAGTGCTCTCTTAGCTGGCGTTCATCAAGAAGATGCTTATCTGATTTTCTATTATAGGCCACCTGAATGAGAGGGCAAGTCAGCTACTCCACAACAGTCCCAGTGGCCTAATGGATAAGACACTGGCCTCCTAAGCCAGGGATTGTGGGTTCGAGTCCCATCTGGGGTGATTTACAGCAGAGTGGCGCAGCGGAAGCGTGCTGGGCCCATAACCCAGAGGTCGATGGATCGAAACCATCCTCTGCTAAGAGGGTTTTAACTTTTATTCATGCCTGAGACCCCCAAAAGGGGCAGTATTCACAGTGTGGGAGTGCTCTCTTAGCAGGTGTTCATCAAGAAGACGCTTATCTGATTTTCTTTTAAAGGCCACCTGAATGAGAGGGCAAGTCAGCTACTCCACAACAGCCCCAGTGGCCTAATGGATAAGACACTGGCCTCCTAAGCCAGGGATTGTGAGTTCGAGTCCCATCTGGGGTGACTTACAGCAGAGTGGCGCAGAGGAAGCGTGCTGGGCCCATAACCCAGAGGTCGATGGATCGAAACCATCCTCTGCTAAGAGATTATAACGTTTATACATGCCTAAGAGCCCCCAAAAGGGTAAGTATCCACAGTGTGGGAGTGTATACCCAAAAGTGGTTCTCTCTTAGCAGGTGTTCAGCCAGGGGATTCTATCTGTTTTTTTTTAAAGCCACCTGAGTGAGAGGGCAAGTCAGCTACTCCACAACAGCCCCAGTGGCCTAATGGATAAGACACTGGCCTCCTAAGACAGGGATTGTGGGTTCTAGTCCCATCTGGAGTGACTTACAGCAGAGTGGCGCAGCGGAAGCATGCTGGGCCCATAACCCAGAGGTCGATGGATCGAAACCATCATCTGCTAACAGATTATAACTTTTATTCATTCCTGAGACCCCCAAAAGGGGCAGTATTCACAGTGTGGGAGTGCTCTCTTAGCAGGCGTTCATCAAGAAGACACTTATCTGATTTTCTTTTAAAGGCCACCTGAATGAGAGGGCAAGTCAGCTACTCCACAACAGCCCCAGTGGCTTTATGGATAAGACACTGGCCTCCTAAGCCAGGGATTGTGAGTTCGAGTCCCATCTGGGGTGACTTACAGCAGAGTGGCGCAGAGGAAGCGTGCTGGGCCCATAACCCAGAGGTCGATGGATCGAAACCATCCTCTGCTAAGAGATTATAAAGTTTATACATGCCTAAGAGCCCCCAAAAGGGTAAGTATCCACAGTGTGGGAGTGTATACCCAAAAGTGGTTCTCTCTTAGCAGGTGTTCAGCCAGAGGATTCTATCTGTTTTTTAAAGGCCACCTGAATGAGAGGGCAAGTCAGCTACTCCACAACAGCCCCAGTGGCCTAATGGATAAGACACTGGCCTCCTAAGCCAGGGATTGTGGGTTCTAGTCCCATCTGGAGTGACTTACAGCAGAGTGGCGCAGCGGAAGCATGCTGGGCCCATAACCCAGAGGTCGATGGATTGAAACCATCATCTGCTAACAGATTATAAATTTTATTCATGCCTGAGACCCCCAAAAGGGGTAGTATTCACATTGTGGGAGTGCTCTCTTAGCAGGCGTTCATCAAGAAGACTCTTATCTGATTTTCTTTTAAAGGCCACCTGAATGAGAGGGCAAGTCAGCTACTCCACAACAGCCCCAGTGGCTTTATTGATAAGACACTGGCCTCCTAAGCCAGGGATTGTGAGTTCGAGTCCCATCTGGGGTGACTTATAGCAGAGTGGCGCAGTGGAAGCGTGCTGGGCCCATAACCCAGAGGTCGATGGATCGAAACCATCCTCTGCTAAGAGGGTTTTAACTTTTATTCATGCCTGAGACCCCCAAAAGGGGCAGTATTCACAGTGTGGGAGTGCTCTCTTAGCTGGCGTTCATCAAGAAGATGCTTATCTGATTTTCTATTAAAGGCCACCTGAATGAGAGGGCAAGTCAGCTACTCCACAACAGCCCCAGTGGCTTTATGGATAAGACACTGGCCTCCTAAGCCAGGGATTGTGAGTTCGAGTCCCATCTGGGGTGACTTACAGCAGAGTGGCGCAGAGGAAGCGTGCTGGGCCCATAACCCAGAGGTCGATGGATCGAAACCATCCTCTGCTAAGAGATTATAACGTTTATACATGCTTAAGATCCCCAAAAAGGGGCAGTAGTCACAGCGTGGGAGTGCTCTCTTCGCAGGCGTTCATCCAGAAGACTCTTATCTGATTTTCTTTTAAAGGCCACTTGAATGAGAAGTAGAATTAATAGAGAATGTCAGCTACTCCACAACAGCCCCAGTGGCCTAATGGATAAGACACTGGCCTCCTAAGCCAGGGATTGTGGGTTCTAGTCCCATCTGGAGTGACTTACAGCAGAGTGGCGCAGCGGAAGCGTGCTGGGCCCATAACCCAGAGGTCGATGGATCGAAACCATCCTCTGCTAACAGATTATAACTTTTATTCATGCCTGAGACCCCCAAAAGGGGCAGTATTCACATTGTGGGAGTTCTCTCTTAGCAGGCGTTCATCAAGAAGACTCTTATCTGATTTTTTTAAAGGCCACCTGAATGAGAGGGCAAGTCAGCTACTCCACAACAGCCCCAGTGGCTTTATTGATAAGACACTGGCCTCCTAAGCCAGGGATTGTGGGTTCGAGTCCCATCTGGGGTGATTTACAGCAGAGTGGCGCAGCGGAAGCGTGCTGGGCCCATAACCCAGAGGTCGATGGATCGAAACCATCCTCTGCTAAGAGTTTTTAACTTCTATACATGCCTGAGCCCCCCAACAAGGGATCAAAACCATCTTCTGTTAAGCCAGTTCAACTTCCACACATAAGCTGCTAAAACTGTTGCAGTTTTTGAAAAAACTCCTCTATGACAGACTAGCTAGTAATGTGTGCCTAAATGTAAACAGAGAACAGGTAGTTAACATTTTTATTAATATCTTGAACGTACAGAAACGTGCACTGTTCTTATATTTCTTTTCACTGTTTGAATTCTTTACCCGAATACCAGATCAAACTGGTCCATGCAGTGAAAGGCCACATTCCATGTGTCAGCAAACAAAGAGATAGACGGCGCTTCAGTTTCCAATCTTGTGCTGTGCCAGAGGAAATTGGACTATACCATCATGTCGAAAATCAGAGGGGGGTGTTTATTTATTTGAGGAGTTTATAAAATTTTGCTTTCAGACAGTTGATTGTATTTTGTTAGTTATGATAAAGTGTGCATTTTGTTATAACTGTCCTCTGCGAAGACTTATGCGCATACCCAGGTACTGCTTGACGAAAAGCTGCCATATTTCTAGGCTAAAACTGTCATAGTTTTCAACAATATCTCATTCATGACCAAGTAGCTCGTAACAAGTGCCTAAATTCAAGTCGATTCGAACACACCAGTGTATGTGAGCCTATTTTTTAGGAAGAGCAGAGTGGCGCAGCGGAAGCGTGCTGGGCCCATAACCCAGAGGTCGATGAATCGAAACCATCCTCTGCTAACAGATTATAACTTTTATTCATGCCTGAGACCCCCAAAAGGGGCAGTATTCACATTGTGGGAGTGCTCTCTTAGCAGGCGTTCATCAAGAAGACTCTTATCTGATTTTCTTTTAAAGGCCACTTGAATGAGAAGTAGAATTAATAGAGAATGTCAGCTATTCCACAACAGCCCCAGTGGCCTTATGGATAAGACACTGGCCTCCTAAGCCAGGGATTGTGGGTTCAATTCCCTTCTGTGGTGACTTACAGCAGAGTGGCGCAGCAGTTGTTTTACTCCTGACCGAGGGAACACTCGGCACGGACGCACTGGCACACAGCTGGCCGCAGGGCCTCGCAAGTATCGTTTCCCCAGTGAGCCTTCTCGCACAGACACTGTGCAAGATCAGGAGGACGAGGAGCAGGTCCTGGTCGTGGCGCCGTACTAGCCCACTCGGACTTAGTTCCCGGAACTGATGCTCCTCGTGACAGCCCCTCCTTGGCAGATTCCTCTGAGGAAGGATCTACTGACTCAGAGACGGGGCACCTTATGGCACCCGCGTCCAGACCTCTGGAAACTTCATGTCTGGTCCCTGGATGGGACGCGGAGGTTCTAGGTGACCTACCCCAGGAGGTAGTTGACACCATCACTTCGGCGAGATCACCGTCTACAAGACATGCTTACGCCTTGAAGTGGAACCTGTTCGTCGAATGGTGTTCTTCTCACCAAGAAGACCCCCGGAAGTGCCCGATCAGAGTCGTGCTGTCCTTCTTGCAGCAAGGGTTGGAGCGAAGGCTGTCTCCCTCCACCCTTAAAGTCTATGTGGCTGTGATTGCTGCCAACCACGACACCGTGGAAGGGAAGTCGGTGGGGAAGCATGACTTGGTCATCAGGTTCCTTAGGGGCGAGAAGGTTAAACTCTACTAGAAGTGTTGCATCCTCCTGGGCGCTGGCTCGTGGCGCCTCGCTGGCAGACATTTGTAGAGCTGCGGGCTGGGCGACCCCTAACACGTTGCTAGATTCTATAGCCTCCGTGTGGAACCGGTTTCCTCCTCTGTTCTCACCTCAAACGGGTAGAAGCACTGAGAGGCCCCGGTTTGGT
>NC_081163.1:37309985-37319368 GCF_012432095.1 Onychostoma macrolepis
TAACTAAACAAAAAAAATACTTATTTTGAAAAACAACGCAAAAAAAAAAAAAAAAAAAATCTGTTAGCAGAGGATGGTTTCGATCCATCGACCTCTGGGTTATGGGCCCAGCACACTTCCGCTGCGCCACTCTGCTGTAAGTCACCACAGAAGGGAATTGAACCCACAATCCCTGGCTTAGGAGGCCAGTGTCTTATCCATAAGGCCACTGGGGCTGTTGTGGAATAGCTGACATTCTCTATTAATTCTACTTCTCATTCAAGTGGCCTTTAAAAGAAAATCAGATAAGAGTCTTCTGGATGAACGCCTGCGAAGAGAGCACTCCCACGCTGTGACTACTGCCCCTTTTGGGGGTCTTAGGCATGTATAAAAGTTAAAAACTCTTAGCAGAGGATGGTTTCGATCCATCGACCTCTGGGTTATGGGCCCAGCACGCTTCCCCTGCGCCACTCTGCTGTAAGTCACCCCAGAAGGAAATTGAACCCACAATCCCTGGCTTAGGAGGCCAGTGTCTTATCCATAAGGCCACTGGGGCTGTTGTGGAATAGCTGACATTCTCTATTAATTCTACTTCTCATTCAGTGGCCTTTAAAAGAAAATCAGATAAGAGTCTTCTGGATGAGCACCTGCTAAGAGAGCACTCCCACGCCTGTGAACTACTGCCCCTTTTGGGGTCTTAGGCATGTATAAAAGTTAAAAACTCTGTTAGCAGAGGATGGTTTCGATCCATCGACCTCTGGGTTATGGGCCCAGCACGCTTCCCCTGCGCCACTCTGCTGTAAGTCACCCAGATGGGAATTGAACCCACAATCCCTGGCTTAGGAGGCCAGTGTCTTATCCATAAGGCCACTGGGGCTGTTGTGGAATAGCTGACATTCTCTATTAATTCTACTTCTCATTCAAGTGGCCTTTAAAAGAAAATCAGATAAGAGTCTTCTGGATGAACGCCTGCGAAGAGAGCACTCCCACGCTGTGACTACTGCCCCTTTTGGGGGTCTCAGGCATGTATAAAAGTTAAAACCTCTTAGCAGAGGACGGTTTCGATCCATCGACCTCTGGGTTATGGGCCCAGCACGCTCGCTGCCACTCTGCTCTTCCTAAAAAAGGCTCACATACACTGGTGTGTTCGAATCGACTTGAATTTAGGCACTCGTTACGAGCTACTTGGTCATGAATGAGATATTGTTGAAAACTATTACAGTTTTAGCCTAGAAATATGGCAGCTTTTCGTCAAGCAGTACCTGGGTATGCGCATAAGTCTTCGCAGAGGAGAGTTATAACAAAATGCACACTTTATCATAACTAACAAAATACAATCAACTGTCTGAAAGCAAAATTTTATAAACTCCTCAAATAAATAAACACCCCCCTCTGATTTTTGACATGATGGTATAGTCCAATTTCCTCTGGCACAGCACAAGATTGGAAACTGAAGCGCCGTCTATCTCTTTGTTTGCTGACACATGGAATGTGGCCTTTCACTGCATGGAACAGTGTGATCTGGTATCCGGGTAAAGAATTCAAACAGTGAAAATAAATATAAGAACGGTGCACGTTTCTGTACGTTCAAGATATTAATAAAAATGTTAACTACCTGTTCTCTGTTTACATTTAGGCACACATTACTAGCTAGTCTGTCATAGAGGAGTTTTTTCAAAAACTGCAACAGTTTTAGCAGCTTATGTGTGGAAGTTGAACTGGCTTAACAGAAGATGGTTTTGATCCCTTGTTGGGGGGCTCAGGCATGTATAGAAGTTAAAAATTCTTAGCAGAGGATGGTTTCTATCCATCGACCTCTGGGTTATGGGCCCAGCACGCTTCCGCTGCGCCACTCTGCTGTAAATCACCCCAGATGGGACTCGAACCCACAATCCCTGGCTTAGGAGGCCAGTGCCTTATCCATTAGGCCACTGGGGCTGTTGTGGAGTAGCTGACTTGTCCTCTCACTCAGGTAGCTTTAAAAAAAAAACAGATAGAGTCCTCTGGATGAACGCCTGCTAAGAGAAAACCACTTTTGGGAATACACTCTCACACTGTGGATACTTACCCTTTTGGGGGTCTCAGGCATGAATAAAAGTTAAAACCCTCTTAGCAGAGGATGGTTTCGATCCATCGACCTCTGGGTTATGGGCCCAGCACGCTTCCGCTGCGCCACTCTGCTGTAAGTCACCCCAGAAGGGAATTGAACCCACAATCCCTGGCTTAGGAGGACAGTGTCTTATCCATAAGGCCACTGGGGCTGTTGTGGAATAGCTGACATTCTCTATTAATTCTACTTCTCATTCAAGTGGCCTTTAAAAGAAAATCAGATAAGAGTCTTCTGGATGAACGCCTGCGAAGAGAGCACTCCCACGATGTGACTACTGCCCCTTTTGGGGGTCTCAGGCATGTATAAAAGTTAAAACCTCTTAGCAGAGGATGGTTTCGATCCATCGACCTCTGGGTTATGGGCCCAGCACGTTTCCGCTGCGCCACTCTGCTCTTCCTAAAAAAAAGGCTCACATACACTGGTGTGTTCGAATCGACTTGAATTTAGGCACTCGTTACGAGCTACTTGGTCATGAATGAGATATTGTTGAAAACTATTACAGTTTTAGCCTAGAAATATGGCAGCTTTTCGTCAAGCAGTACCTGGGTATGCGCATAAGTCTTCGCAGAGGAGAGTTATAACAAAATGCACACTTTATCATAACTAACAAAATACAATCAACTGTCTGAAAGCAAAATTGTATAAACTCCTCAAATAAATAAACACCCCCCTCTGATTTTCGACATGATGGTATAGTCCAATTTCCTCTGGCACAGCACAAGATTGGAAACTGAAGCGCCGTCTATCTCTTTGTTTGCTGACACATGGAATGTGGCCTTTCACTGCATGGACCAGTGTGATCTGGTATTCGGGTAAAGAATTCAAACAGTGAAAATAAATATAAGAACAGTGCACGTTTCTGTACGTTCAAGATATTAATAAAAATGTTAACTACCTGTTCTCTGTTTACATTTAGGCACACATTACTAGCTAGTCTGTCATAGAGGAGTTTTTAAAAACTGCAACAGTTTTAGCAGCTTATGTGTGGAAGTTGAACTGGCTTAACAGAAGATGGTTTTGATCCCTTGTTGGGGGGCTCAGGCATGTATAGAAGTTAAAAACTCTTAGCAGAGGATGGTTTCGATCCATCGACCTCTGGGTTATGGGCCCAGCACGCTTCCACTGCGCCACTCTGCTGTAAGTCACCCCAGAAGGGAATTGAACCCACAATCCCTGGCTTAGGAGGCCAGTGTCTCATCCATAAGGCCACTGGGGCTGTTGTGGAATAGCTGACATTCTCTATTAATTCTACTTCTCATTCAAGTGGCCTTTAAAAGAAAATCAGATAAGAGTCTTCTGGATGAACGCCTGCGAAGAGAGCACTCCCACGCTGTGACTACTGCCCCTTTTGAGGGTCTTAGGCATGTATTAAAGTTAAAAACTCTTAGCAGAGGATGGTTTCGATCCATCGACCTCTGGGTTATGGGCCCAGCACGCTTCCGCTGCGCCACTATGCTGTAAGTCACCCCAGAAGGGAATTGAACCCACAATCCCTGGCTTAGGAGGTCAGTGTCTTATCCATAAGGCCACTGGGGCTGTTGTGGAATAGCTGACATTCTCTATTAATTCTACTTGTCATTCAAGTGGCCTTTAAAAGAAAATCAGATAAGAGTCTTCTGGATGAACGCCTGCGAGGAGAGCACTCCCACGCTGTGACTACTGCCCCTTTTGGGGTCTTAGGCATGTATAAAAGTTAAAACCTCTTAGCAGAGGATGGTTTCGATCCATCGACCTCTGGGTTATGGGCCCAGCACGCTTCCACTGCGCCACTCTGCTCTTCCTAAAAAAAAGGCTCACATACACTGGTGTGTTCGAATCGACTTGAATTTAGGCACTCGTTACGAGCTACTTGGTCATGAATGAGATATTGTTGAAAACTATGACAGTTTTAGCCTAGAAATATGGCAGCTTTTCGTCAAGCAGTACCTGGGTATGCGCATAAGTCTTCGCAGAGGACAGTTATAACAAAATGCACACTTTATCATAACTAACAAAATACAATCAACTGTCTGAAAGCAAAATTTTATAAACTCCTCAAATAAATAAACACCCCCCTCTGATTTTCAACATGATGGTATAGTCCAATTTCCTCTGGCACAGCACAAGATTGGAAACTGAAGCGCCGTCTATCTCTTTGTTTGCTGACACATGGAATGTGGCCTTTCACTGCATGGAACAGTGTGATCTGGTATTCGGGTAAAGAATTCAAACAGTGAAAATAAATATAAGAACAGTGCACGTTTCTTTACGTTCAAGATATTAATAAAAATGTTAACTACCTGTTCTCTGTTTACATTTAGGCACACATTACTAGCTAGTCTGTCATAGAGAGTTTTTCAAAACTGCAACAGTTTTAGCAGCTTATGTGTGGAAGTTGAACTGGCTTAACAGAAGATGGTTTTGATCCCTTGTTGGGGGGCTCAGGCATGTATAGAAGTTAAAAATTCTTAGCAGAGGATGGTTTCTATCCATCAACCTCTGGGTTATGGGCCCAGCACGCTTCCGCTGCGCCACTCAGCTGTAAATCACCCCAGATGGGACTTGAACCCACAATCCCTGGCTTAGGAGGCCAGTGCCTTATCCATTAGGCCACTGGGGCTGTTGTGGAGTAGCTGACTTGTCCTCTCACTCAGGTAGCTTTAAAAAAAAAAACAGATAGAGTCCTCTGGATGAACGCCTGCTAAGAGAGAACCACTTTTGGGAATACACTCTCACACTGTGGATACTTACCCTTTTGGGGGTCTTAGGCATGTATAAAAGTTATAACCTGTTATCAGAGGATGGTTTCGATCTTTCGACCTCTGAGTTATGGGCCCAGCACACTTCCGCTGCGCCACTCTGCTGTAAGTCACCCCAGATGGGACTCAAACTCACAATCCCTGGCTTAGGAGGCCAGTGCCTTATCAATAAAGCCACTGGGGCTGTTGTGGAGTAGCTGAATTGCCCTCTCATTCAGGTGGCCTTTAAAAGAAAATCAGATAAGAGTCTTCTGGATGAACGCCTGCGAAGAGAGCACTCCCACGCTGTGACTACTGCACCTTTTGGGGGTCTTAGGCATGTATAAAAGTTAAAACATCTTAGCAGAGGATGGTTTCGATCCATCTACCTCTGGGTTATGGGCCCAGCATGCTTCCGCTGCGCCACTCTGCTGTAAGTCACCCCAGAAGGGAATTGAACCCACAATCCCTGGCTTAGGAGGCCAGTGTCTTATCCATAAGGCCACTGGGGCTGTTGTGGAATAGCTGACATTCTCTATTAATTCTACTTCTCATTCAAGTGGCCTTTAAAAGAAAATCAGATAAGAGTCTTCTGGATGAACGCCTGCGAAGAGAGCACTCCCACGCTGTGACTACTGCCCCTTTTTGGGGGTCTTAGGCATGTATAAAAGTTAAAACTCTTAGCAGAGGATGGTTTCGATCCATCGACCTCTTGGTTATGGGCCCAGCACGCTTCCGCTGCGCCACTCTGCTCTTCCTAAAAAATAGGCTCACATACACTGGTGTGTTCGAATCGACTTGAATTTAGGCACTCTTTACGAGCTACTTGGTCATGAATGAGATATTGTTGAAAACTATGACAGTTTTAGCCTAGAAATATGGCAGCTTTTCATCAAGCAGTACCTGGGTATGCGCATAAGTCTTCAGAGGACAGTTATAACAAAATGCACACTTTATCATAACTAACAAAATACAATCAACTGTCTGAAAGCTAAATTTTATAAACTCCTCAAATAAATAAACACCCCCCTCTGATTTTCGACATGATGGTATAGTCCAATTTCCTCTGGCACAGCACAAGATTGGAAACTGAAGCGCCGTCTATCTCTTTGTTTGCTGACACATGGAATGTGGCCTTTCACTGCATGGACCAGTGTGATCTGGTATTCGGGTAAAGAATTCAAACAGTGAAAATAAATATAAGAACAGTGCACGTTTCTGTACGTTCAAGATATTAATAAAAATGTTAACTACCTGTTCTCTGTTTACATTTAGACACACATTACTAGCTAGTCTGTCATAGAGGAGTTTTTTCAAAAACTGCAACAGTTTTAGCAGCTTATGTGTGGAAGTTGAACTGGCTTAACAGAAGATGGTTTTGATCCCTTGTTGGGGGGCTCAGGCATGTATAGAAGTTAAAAACTCTTAGCAGAGGATGGTTTCGATCCATCGACCTCTGGGTTATGGGCCCAGCACGCTTCCGCTGCGCCACTCTGCTGTAAATCACCCCAGATGGGACTCGAACCCACAATCCCTGGCTTAGGAGGCCAGTGCCTTATCCATTAGGCCACTGGGGCTGTTGTGGAGTAGCTGACTTGTCCTCTCACTCAGGTAGCTTTAAAAAAAAAAACAGATAGAGTCCTCTGGATGAACGCCTGCTAAGAGAGAACCACTTTTGGGAATACACTCTCACACTGTGGATACTTACCCTTTTGGGGGTCTTAGGCATGTATAGAAGTTAAAAACTCTTAGCAGAGGATGGTTTCGATCCATCGACCTCTGGGTTATGGGCCCAGCACGCTTCCGCTGCGCCACTCTGCTGTAAATCACCCCAGATGGGACTCGAACCCACAATCCCTGGCTTAGGAGGCCAGTGTCTTATCAATAAAGCCACTGGGGCTGTTGTGGAGTAGCTGACTTGCCCTCTCATTCAGGTGGCCTTTAAAAAAAAATCAGATAAGAGTCTTCTTGATGAAAGCCTGCTAAGAGAGTACTCCCACAATGTGAATACTGCCCCTTTTGGGGGTCTCAGGCATGAATAAAAGTTATAATCTGTTAGCAGAGGATGGTTTCGATCCATCGACCTCTGGGTTATGGGCCCAGCACGCTTCCGCTGCGCCACTCTGCTGTAAGTCACTCCAGATGGGACTAGAACCCACAATCCCTGGCTTAGGAGGCCAGTGTCTTATCCATTAGGCCACTGGGGCTGTTGTGGAGTAGCTGACTTCCCTCTCACTCAGGGTGGCTTTAAAAAAACCCCAGATAGAATCCTCTGGCTGAACACCTGCTAAGAGAGAACCACTTTTGGGTATACACTCCCACACTGTGGATACTTACCCTTTTGGGGCTCTTAGGCATGTATAAACGTTATAATCTGTTAGCAGAGGATGGTTTCGATCCATCGACCTCTGGGTTATGGGCCCAGCACGCTTCCGCTGTGCCACTCTGCTGTAAGTCACTCCAGATGGGACTCAAACTCACAATCCCTGGCTTAGGAGGCCAGTGTCTTATCAATAAAGCCACTGGGGCTGTTGTGGAGTAGCTGACTTGACCTCTCATTCAGGTGGCCTTTAAAAGAAAATCAGATAAGAGTCTTCTTGATGAACGCCTGCTAAGAGAGAACTCCCACAATGTGAATACTGCCCCTTTTGGGGGTCTCAGGCATGAATAAAAGTTATAATCTGTTAGCAGAGGATGGTTTCAATCCATTGACCTCTGGGTTATGGGCCCAGCACGCTTCCGCTGCGCCACTCTGCTGTAAGTCACCACAGAAGGGAATTGAACCCACAATCCCTGGCTTAGGAGGCCAGTGCCTTATCCATTAGGCCACTGGGGCTGTTGTGGAGTAGCTGACTTGTCCTCTCACTCAGGTAGCTTTAAAAAAAAAACAGATAGAGTCCTCTGGATGAACGCCTGCTAAGAGAAAACCACTTTTGGGAATACACTCTCACACTGTGGATACTTACCCTTTTGGGGTCTCAGGCATGAATAAAGTTAAAAACTCTTAGCAGAGGATGGTTTCGATCCATCGACCTCTGGGTTATGGGCCCAGCACGCTTCCGCTGCGCCACTCTGCTGTAAGTCACCCCAGAAGGGAATTGAACCCACAATCCCTGGCTTAGGAGGCCAGTGTCTTATCCATAAGGCCACTGGGGCTGTTGTGGAATAGCTGACATTCTCTATTAATTCTACTTCTCATTCAAGTGGCCTTTAAAAGAAAATCAGATAAGAGTCTTCTGGATGAACGCCTGCGAAGAGAGCACTCCCACGATGTGACTACTGCCCCTTTTGGGGGTCTCAGGCATGTATAAAAGTTAAAACCTCTTAGCAGAGGATGGTTTCGATCCATCGACCTCTGGGTTATGGGCCCAGCACGTTTCCGCTGCGCCACTCTGCTCTTCCTAAAAAAGGCTCACATACACTGGTGTGTTTGAATCGACTTGAATTTAGGCACTTTACGAGCTACTTGGTCATGAATGAGATATTGTTGAAAACTATGACAGTTTTAGCCTAGAAATATGGCAGCTTTTCATCAAGCAGTACCTGGGTATGCGATAAGTCTTCGCAGAGGACAGTTATAACAAAATGCACACTTTATCATAACTAACAAAATACAATCAACTGTCTGAAAGCTAAATTTTATAAACTCCTCAAATAAATAAACACCCCTCTGATTTTCGACATGATGGTATAGTCCAATTTCCTCTGGCTGCCAGCACAGAGGAGAGATGGCCTCTTTCCCTGCAGCCCGTTATAATGGCTGTCGCTCTTGAAGCCGTCTTTTGGAGAGATGGACATCGTTCAACATTGGCCAGGGGAATTAGCTCAAATGGTGAAGCGCTAAGCAGCATGCGAGAGGTAGCGGGATCGATGCCGCATTCTCCAAGCTGAGTTCCTGCCCTTTTACGCTCACTTCCTAAAGAGACAGACTGCGCGTTGACCTCTGAGCGACTCTCCCGTGCGCTTTTGGGGCTCACTGCTGCCAAAGGTTTTTCGGGGCGTGCCCTGTGCAAATTGGTGGCATAACAGGTCCCACGAGATTTGAATCGGATCGCTGGATTCAGAGTCCTGGTGATAATCATTACATCTTTGGAACCTTGACAGGAGCAGGCGTTGCCGCAAAGACTAAATCACTTACAGGCTAAAGAGATCGGCAAGGATGGGATTCGAACCCGCGTGCAGAGCACAATGGATTAGCAGTCCATCGCCTTAACCACTCGGCCACCTCGTCGCCTTCTGACCTGCCGACCGGAAGCTGGACTGTGTCGTTTTTCTGCAGCTCCTTTCAATGGGGCGGCGTAAAGCTGACCCTTAGTGTGCCGTGAGAGGCCAGGTAGATGCAGTGTCAATCATTTGGCAGTAGCACTGTCCCTTTCAAGCGCTCAAGCAGGGGTGGGGAGCGTTGATCCTGGAGGCCACTCTCCTGCAGTGTTTAGCTCAACCCTGAGAAAAACTGGATAAAAACACCTAACTGCATCCTGAAGACCTTGATTTAGCTGGTTCAGGTGTGTTTGATTAGGGTTGGACCTAAACTCTGCAGAGACAACGGCCCTCCAGGATCATTTGCGCTAAACATC
>NC_081163.1:37319468-37334162 GCF_012432095.1 Onychostoma macrolepis
TTAGGCCACTGGGGCTGTTGTGGAATAGCTGACATTCTCTATTAATTCTACTTCTCATTCAAGTGGCCTTTAAAAGAAAATCAGATAAGAGTCTTCTGGATGAACGCCTGCGAAGAGAGAACCACTTTTGGGAATACACTCTCACACTGTGGATACTTACCCTTTTGGGGGTCTTAGGCATGTATAAACGTTATAATCTCTTAGCAGAGGATGGTTTCGATCCATCGACCTCTGGGTTATGGGCCCAGCACGCTTCCGCTGCGCCACTCTGCTGTAAGTCACCCCAGATGGGACTCAAACTCACAATCCCTGGCTTAGGAGGCCAGTGTCTTATCAATAAAGCCACTGGGGCTGTTGTGGAGTAGCTGACTTGACCTCTCATTCAGGTGGCCTTTAAAAGAAAATCAGATAAGAGTCTTCTTGATGAACGCCTGCTAAGAGAGAACTCCCACAATGTGAATACTGCCCCTTTTGGGGGTCTCAGGCATGAATAAAAGTTATAATCTGTTAGCAGAGGATGGTTTCGATCCATTGACCTCTGGGTTATGGGCCCAGCACGCTTCCGCTGCGCCACTCTGCTGTAAGTCACTCCAGATGGGACTAGAACCCACAATCCCTGGCTTAGGAGGCCAGTGTCTTATCCATTAGGCCACTGGGGCTGTTGTGGAGTAGCTGACTTGCCCTCTCATTCAGGTGGCCTTTAAAAAAAATCAGATAGAGTCTTCTGGATGAACACCTGCTAAGAGAGAACCACTTTTGGGTATACACTCCCACACTGTGGATACTGCCCCTTTTGGGGGTCTTAGGCATGTATAAAAGTTATAATCTCTTAGCAGAGGATGGTTTCGATCCATCGACCTCTGGGTTATGGGCCCAGCACGCTTCCTCTGCGCCACTCTGCTGTAAGTCACCCCAGATGGGACTCGAACTCACAATCCCTGGCTTAGGAGGCCAGTGTCTTATCCATAAAGCCACTGGGGCTGTTGTGGAGTAGCTGACTTGCCCTCTCATTCAGGTGGCCTTTAAAAGAAAATCAGATAAGCGTCTTCTTGATGAACACCTGCTAAGAGAGCACTCCCACACTGTGAATACTGCCCCTTTTGGGGGTCTCAGGCATGAATAAAAGTTAAAACCCTCTTAGCAGAGGATGGTTTCGATCCATCGACCTCTGGGTTATGGGCCCAGCATGCTTCCGCTGCGCCACTCTGCTGTAAATCACCCCAGATGGGACTCGAACCCACAATCCCTGGCTTAGGAGGCCAGTGCCTTATCCATTAGGCCACTGGGGCTGTTGTGGAATAGCTGACATTCTCTATTAATTCTACTTCTCATTCAAGTGGCCTTTAAAAGAAAATCAGATAAGAGTCTTCTGGATGAACGCCTGCGAAGAGAGCACTCCCACGCTGTGACTACTGCCCCTTTTGGGGCTCTTAGGCATGTATAAACGTTATAATCTCTTAGCAGAGGATGGTTTCGATCCATCGACCTCTGGGTTATGGGCCCAGCACGCTTCCGCTGCGCCACTCTGCTGTAAGTCACCCCAGATGGGACTCGAACTCACAATCCCTGGCTTAGGAGGCCAGTGTCTTATCAATAAAGCCACTGGGGCTGTTGTGGAGTAGCTGACTTGCCCTCTCATTCAGGTGGCCTTTAAAAGAAAATCAGATAAGAGTCTTCTTGATGAACGCCTGCTAAGAGAGCACTCCCACAATGTGAATACTGCCCCTTTTGGGGGTCTCAGGCATGAATAAAAGTTATAATCTGTTAGCAGAGGATGGTTTCGATCCATCGACCTCTGGGTTATGGGCCCAGCATGCTTCCGCTGCGCCACTCTGCTGTAAGTCACTCCAGATGGGACTAGAACCCACAATCCCTGGCTTAGGAGGCCAGTGTCTTATCCAATAAAGCCACTGGGGCTGTTGTGGAGTAGCTGACTTGCCCTCTCACTCAGGTGGCTTTAAAAAAAAACAGATAGAATCCTCTGGCTGAACACCTGCTAAGAGAGAACCACTTTTGGGTATACACTCCCACACTGTGGATACTTACCCTTTTGGGGGCTCTTAGGCATGTATAAACGTTATAATCTCTTAGCAGAGGATGGTTTCGATCCATCGACCTCTGGGTTATGGGCCCAGCACGCTTCCTCTGCGCCACTCTGCTGTAAGTCACCCCAGATGGGACTCGAACTCACAATCCCTGGCTTAGGAGGCCAGTGTCTTATCCATAAAGCCACTGGGGCTGTTGTGGAGTAGCTGACTTGCCCTCTCATTCAGGTGGCCTTTAAAAGAAAATCAGATAAGCGTCTTCTTGATGAACGCCAGCTAAGAGAGCACTCCCACACTGTGAATACTGCCCCTTTTGGGGGTCTCAGGCATGAATAAAAGTTAAAACCCTCTTAGCAGAGGATGGTTTCGATCCATCGACCTCTGGGTTATGGGCCCAGCACGCTTCCGCTGCGCCACTCTGCTGTAAATCACCCCAGATGGGACTCAAACCCACAATCCCTGGCTTAGGAGGCCAGTGCCTTATCCATTAGGCCACTGGGGCTGTTGTGGAGTAGCTGACTTGCCCTCTCACTCAGGTAGCTTTAAAAAAAAAACAGATAGAGTCCTCTGGATGAACGCCTGCTAAGAGAGAACCACTTTTGGGTATACACTCCCACACTGTGGATACTTACCCTTTTGGGGGGTCTCAGGCATGTATAGAAGTTAAAAACTCTTAGCAGAGGATGGTTTCGATCCATCGACCTCTGGGTTATGGGCCCAGCACGCTTCGCTGCGCCACTCTGCTGTAAGTCACCCCAGAAGGGAATTGAACCCACAATCCCTGGCTTAGGAGGCCAGTGTCTTATCCATAAGGCCACTGGGGCTGTTGTGGAATAGCTGACATTCTCTATTAATTCTACTTCTCATTCAAGTGGCCTTTAAAAGAAAATCAGATAAGAGTCTTCTGGATGAACGCCTGCGAAGAGAGCACTCCCACGCTGTGACTACTGCCCCTTTTGGGGCTCTTAGGCATGTATAAACGTTATAATCTCTTAGCAGAGGATGGTTTCGATCCATCGACCTCTGGGTTATGGGCCCAGCACGCTTCCGCTGCGCCACTCTGCTGTAAGTCACCCCAGATGGGACTCGAACTCACAATCCCTGGCTTAGGAGGCCAGTGTCTTATCAATAAAGCCACTGGGGCTGTTGTGGAGTAGCTGACTTGCCCTCTCATTCAGGTGGCCTTTAAAAGAAAATCAGATAAGAGTCTTCTTGATGAACGCCTGCTAAGAGAGCACTCCCACAATGTGAATACTGCCCCTTTTGGGGGTCTCAGGCATGAATAAAAGTTATAATCTGTTAGCAGAGGATGGTTTCGATCCATCGACCTCTGGGTTATGGGCCCAGCATGCTTCCGCTGCGCCACTCTGCTGTAAGTCACTCCAGATGGGACTAGAACCCACAATCCCTGGCTTAGGAGGCCAGTGTCTTATCCATTAGGCCACTGGGGCTGTTGTGGAGTAGCTGACTTGCCCTCTCACTCAGGTGGCTTTAAAAAAAACAGATAGAGTCCTCTGGCTGAACACCTGCTAAGAGAGAACCACTTTTGGGTATACACTCCCACACTGTGGATACTTACCCTTTTGGGGCTCTTAGGCATGTATAAAAGTTATAATCTCTTAGCAGAGGATGGTTTCGATCCATCGACCTCTGGGTTATGGGCCCAGCACGCTTCCTCTGCGCCACTCTGCTGTAAGTCACCCCAGATGGGACTCGAACTCACAATCCCTGGCTTAGGAGGCCAGTGTCTTATCCATAAAGCCACTGGGGCTGTTGTGGAGTAGCTGACTTGCCCTCTCATTCAGGTGGCCTTTAAAAGAAAATCAGATAAGCGTCTTCTTGATGAACACCTGCTAAGAGAGCACTCCCACACTGTGAATACTGCCCCTTTTGGGGGTCTCAGGCATGAATAAAAGTTAAAACCCTCTTAGCAGAGGATGGTTTCGATCCATCGACCTCTGGGTTATGGGCCCAGCACGCTTCCGCTGCGCCACTCTGCTGTAAATCACCCCAGATGGGACTCGAACCCACAATCCCTGGCTTAGGAGGCCAGTGTCTTATCCATTAGGCCACTGGGGCTGTTGTGGAATAGCTGACATTCTCTATTAATTCTACTTCTCATTCAAGTGGCCTTTAAAAGAAAATCAGATAAGAGTCTTCTGGATGAACGCCTGCGAAGAGAGCACTCCCACGCTGTGACTACTGCCCCTTTTGGGGCTCTTAGGCATGTATAAACGTTATAATCTCTTAGCAGAGGATGGTTTCGATCCATCGACCTCTGGGTTATGGGCCCAGCACGCTTCCGCTGCGCCACTCTGCTGTAAGTCACCCCAGATGGGACTCGAACTCACAATCCCTGGCTTAGGAGGCCAGTGTCTTATCAATAAAGCCACTGGGGCTGTTGTGGAGTAGCTGACTTGCCCTCTCATTCAGGTGGCCTTTAAAAGAAAATCAGATAAGAGTCTTCTTGATGAACGCCTGCTAAGAGAGCACTCCCACAATGTGAATACTGCCCCTTTTGGGGGTCTCAGGCATGAATAAAAGTTATAATCTGTTAGCAGAGGATGGTTTCGATCCATCGACCTCTGGGTTATGGGCCCAGCATGCTTCCGCTGCGCCACTCTGCTGTAAGTCACTCCAGATGGGACTAGAACCCACAATCCCTGGCTTAGGAGGCCAGTGTCTTATCCATTAGGCCACTGGGGCTGTTGTGGAGTAGCTGACTTGCCCTCTCACTCAGGTGGCTTTAAAAAAAAACAGATAGAATCCTCTGGCTGAACACCTGCTAAGAGAGAACCACTTTTGGGTATACACTCCCACACTGTGGATACTTACCCTTTTGGGGCTCTTAGGCATGTATAAACGTTATAATCTGTTAGCAGAGGATGGTTTCGATCCATCGACCTCTGGGTTATGGGCCCAGCACGCTTCCGCTGCGCCACTCTGCTGTAAGTCACCCCAGATGGGACTCGAACTCACAATCCCTGGCTTAGGAGGCCAGTGTCTTATCAATAAAGCCACTGGGGCTGTTGTGGAGTAGCTGACTTGCCCTCTCATTCAGGTGGCCTTTAAAAGAAAATCAGATAAGAGTCTTCTTGATGAACGCCTGCTAAGAGAGCACTCCCACAATGTGAATACTGCCCCTTTTGGGGGTCTCAGGCATGAATAAAAGTTATAATCTGTTAGCAGAGGATGGTTTCGATCCATCGACCTCTGGGTTATGGGCCCAGCATGCTTCCGCTGCGCCACTCTGCTGTAAGTCACCCCAGATGGGACTAGAACCCACAATCCCTGGCTTAGGAGGCCAGTGTCTTATCCATTAGGCCACTGGGGCTGTTGTGGAGTAGCTGACTTGCCCTCTCACTCAGGTGGCTTTAAAAAAAAACAGATAGAATCCTCTGGCTGAACACCTGCTAAGAGAGAACCACTTTTGGGTATACACTCCCACACTGTGGATACTTACCCTTTTGGGGGCTCTTAGGCATGTATAAACGTTATAATCTCTTAGCAGAGGATGGTTTCGATCCATCGACCTCTGGGTTATGGGCCCAGCACGCTTCCTCTGCGCCACTCTGCTGTAAGTCACCCCAGATGGGACTCGAACTCACAATCCCTGGCTTAGGAGGCCAGTGTCTTATCCATTAGGCCACTGGGGCTGTTGTGGAATAGCTGACATTCTCTATTAATTCTACTTCTCATTCAAGTGGCCTTTAAAAGAAAATCAGATAAGAGTCTTCTGGATGAACGCCTGCGAAGAGAGCACTCCCACGCTGTGACTACTGCCCCTTTTGGGGCTCTTAGGCATGTATAAACGTTATAATCTCTTAGCAGAGGATGGTTTCGATCCATCGACCTCTGGGTTATGGGCCCAGCACGCTTCCGCTGCGCCACTCTGCTGTAAGTCACTCCAGATGGGACTCGAACTCACAATCCCTGGCTTAGGAGGCCAGTGTCTTATCCATAGGCCACTGGGGCTGTTGTGGAGTAGCTGACTTGCCTCTCATTCAGGTGGCCTTTAAAAAAAATCAGATAAGAGTCTTCTTGATGAACACCTGCTAAGAGAGCACTCCACACTGTGGATACTTACCCTTTTGGGGGTCTTAGGCATGTATAAAAGTTAAAATCTGTTAGCAGAGGATGGTTTCGATCCATCGACCTCTGGGTTATGGGCCCAGCACGCCCGCTGCGCCACTCTGCTGTAAGTCACCCCAGATGGGACTAGAACCCACAATCCCTGGTTTAGGAGGCCAGTGTCTTATCAATAAAGCCACTGGGGCTGTTGTGGAATAGCTGACATTCTCTATTAATTCTACTTCTCATTCAAGTGGCCTTTAAAAGAAAATCAGATAGAGTCTTCTTGATGAACGCCTGCTAAGAGAACCACTTTTGGGTATACACTCCCACACTGTGAATACTGCCCCTTTTGGGGGTCTTAGGCATGTATAAAAGTTATAATCTTAGCAGAGGATGGTTTCGATCCATCGACCTCTGGGTTATGGGCCCAGCACGCCCGCTGCGCCACTCTGCTGTAAATCACCCCAGATGGGACTCGAACTCACAATCCCTGGCTTAGGAGGCCAGTGTCTTATCCATTAGCCACTGGGGCTGTTGTGAGTAGCTGACTTGCCTCTCATTCAGGTGGCCTTTAAAAAAAATCAGATAAGAGTCTTCTGGATGAACGCCTGCTAAGAGAGCACTCCACACTGTGAATACTGCCCCTTTTGGGGGTCTCAGGCATGAATAAAAGTTAAAATCTGTTAGCAGAGGATGGTTTCGATCCATCGACCTCTGGGTTATGGGCCCAGCACGCTTCGCTGCGCCACTCTGCTGTAAATCACCCCAGATGGGACTTGAACCCACAATCCCTGGTTTAGGAGGCCAGTGTCTTATCCATTAGGCCACTGGGGCTGTTGTGAGTAGCTGACTTGCCTCTCTCATTCAGGTGGCCTTTAAAAAAAATCAGATAGAGTCTTCTTGATGAAAGCCTGCTAAGAGAGCACTCCCACTGTGAATACTGCCCCTTTTGGGGGTCTCAGGCATGTATAGAAGTTAAAACTCTTAGCAGAGGATGGTTTCGATCCATCGACCTCTGGGTTATGGGCCCAGCACGCCCGCTGCGCCACTCTGCTGTAAATCACCCCAGATGGGACTTGAACCCACAATCCCTGGCTTAGGAGGCCAGTGTCTTATCCATAAAGCCACTGGGGCTGTTGTGGAGTAGCTGACTTGCCTCTCATTCAGGTGGCTTTAAAAAAAAACAGATAGAGTCTTCTGATGAACGCCTGCTAAGAGAGCACTCCCACGCTGTGAATACTGCCCCTTTTGGGGCTCTTAGGCATGTATAAAAGTTAAAACCTCTTAGCAGAGGATGGTTTCGATCCATCGACCTCTGGGTTATGGGCCCAGCACGCCCGCTGCGCCACTCTGCTGTAAGTCACTCCAGATGGGACTAGAACCCACAATCCCTGGCTTAGGAGGCCAGTGTCTTATCCATAGGCCACTGGGGCTGTTGTGAGTAGCTGACTTGTCCTCTCACTCAGGTAGCTTTAAAAAAAAAACAGATAGAGTCCTCTGGATGAACGCCTGCTAAGAGAGAACCACTTTTGGGAATACACTCTCACACTGTGGATACTTACCCTTTTGGGGGTCTTAGGCATGTATAAAAGTTATAATCTGTTAGCAGAGGATGGTTTCGATCCATCGACCTCTGGGTTATGGGCCCAGCACGCTTCCGCTGCGCCACTCTGCTGTAAGTCACCCCAGATGGGACTCGAACTCACAATCCCTGGCTTAGGAGGCCAGTGTCTTATCAATAAAGCCACTGGGGCTGTTGTGGAGTAGCTGACTTGCCCTCTCATTCAGGTGGCCTTTAAAAGAAAATCAGATAAGAGTCTTCTTGATGAACGCCTGCTAAGAGAGCACTCCCACACTGTGAATACTGCCCCTTTTGGGGGTCTCAGGCATGAATAAAAGTTAAAACCCTCTTAGCAGAGGATGGTTTCGATCCATCGACCTCTGGGTTATGGGCCCAGCACGCTTCCGCTGCGCCACTCTGCTGTAAATCACCCCAGATGGGACTCGAACCCACAATCCCTGGCTTAGGAGGCCAGTGTCTTATCCATTAGGCCACTGGGGCTGTTGTGGAATAGCTGACATTCTCTATTAATTCTACTTCTCATTCAAGTGGCCTTTAAAAGAAAATCAGATAAGAGTCTTCTGGATGAACGCCTGCGAAGAGAGCACTCCCACGCTGTGACTACTGCCCCTTTTGGGGGTCTTAGGCATGTATAAAAGTTAAAAACTCTTAGCAGAGGATGGTTTCGATCCATCGACCTCTGGGTTATGGGCCCAGCACGCTTCCGCTGCGCCACTCTGCTGTAAGTCACCCCAGAAGGGAATTGAACCCACAATCCCTGGCTTAGGAGGCCAGTGTCTTATCCATAAGGCCACTGGGGCTGTTGTGGAATAGCTGACATTCTCTATTAATTCTACTTCTCATTCAAGTGGCCTTTAAAAGAAAATCAGATAAGAGTCTTCTGGATGAACGCCTGCGAAGAGAGCACTCCCACGCTGTGACTACTGCCCCTTTTGGGGGTCTCAGGCATGTATAAAAGTTAAAACCTCTTAGCAGAGGATGGTTTCGATCCATCGACCTCTGGGTTATGGGCCCAGCACGCCTCGCTGCGCCACTCTGCTCTTCCTAAAAATAAAGGCTCACATACACTGGTGTGTTCGAATCGACTTGAATTTAGGCACTCGTTACGAGCTACTTGGTCATGAATGAGATATTGTTGAAAACTATGACAGTTTTAGCCTAGAAATATGGCAGCTTTTCGTCAAGCAGTACCTGGGTATGCGCATAAGTCTTCGCAGAGGACAGTTATAACAAAATGCACACTTTATCATAACTAACAAAATACAATCAACTGTCTGAAAGCAAAATTTTATAAACTCCTCAAATAAATAAACACCCCCCTCTGATTTTCGACATGATGGTATAGTCCAATTTCCTCTGGCACAGCACAAGATTGGAAACTGAAGCGCCGTCTATCTCTTTGTTTGCTGACACATGGAATGTGGCCTTTCACTGCATGGACCAGTGTGATCTGGTATTCGGGTAAAGAATTCAAACAGTGAAAAGAAATATAAGAACAGTGCACGTTTCTGTACGTTCAAGATATTAATAAAAATGTTAACTACCTGTTCTCTGTTTACATTTAGGCACACATTACTAGCTAGTCTGTCATAGAGGAGTTTTTTCAAAAACTGCAACAGTTTTAGCAGCTTATGTGTGGAAGTTGAACTGGCTTAACAGAAGATGGTTTTGATCCCTTGTTGGGGGGCTCAGGCATGTATAGAAGTTAAAAACTCTTAGCAGAGGATGGTTTCGATCCATCGACCTCTGGGTTATGGGCCCAGCACGCTTCCGCTGCGCCACTCTGCTGTAAGTCACCCCAGAAGGGAATTGAACCCACAATCCCTGGCTTAGGAGGCCAGTGTCTTATCCATAAGGCCACTGGGGCTGTTGTGGAATAGCTGACATTCTCTATTAATTCTACTTCTCATTCAAGTGGCCTTTAAAAGAAAATCAGATAAGAGTCTTCTGGATGAACGCCTGCGAAGAGAGCACTCCCACGCTGTGACTACTGCCCCTTTTGGGGGTCTTAGGCATGTATAAAAGTTAAAACCTCTTAGCAGAGGATGGTTTCGATCCATCGACCTCTGGGTTATGGGCCCAGCACGCTTCCGCTGCGCCACTCTGCTGTAAGTCACCCCAGATGGGAATTGAACCCACAATCCCTGGCTTAGGAGGCCAGTGTCTTATCCATTAGGCCACTGGGGCTGTTGTGGAGTAGCTGACTTGTCCTCTCACTCAGGTAGCTTTAAAAAAAAAAACAGATAGAGTCCTCTGGATGAACGCCTGCTAAGAGAGAACCACTTTTGGGAATACACTCTCACACTGTGGATACTTACCCTTTTGGGGGTCTTAGGCATGTATAAAAGTTATAATCTGTTAGCAGAGGATGGTTTCGATCCATCGACCTCTGGGTTATGGGCCCAGCACGCTTCCGCTGCGCCACTCTGCTGTAAGTCACCCCAGATGGGACTCGAACTCACAATCCCTGGCTTAGGAGGCCAGTGCCTTATCCATTAGGCCACTGGGGCTGTTGTGGAGTAGCTGACTTGCCCTCTCATTCAGGTGGCCTTTAAAAGAAAATCAGATAAGAGTCTTCTTGATGAACGCCTGCTAAGAGAGCACTCCCACACTGTGAATACTGCCCCTTTTGGGGGTCTCAGGCATGAATAAAAGTTAAAACCCTCTTAGCAGAGGATGGTTTCGATCCATCGACCTCTGGGTTATGGGCCCAGCACGCTTCCGCTGCGCCACTCTGCTGTAAATCACCCCAGATGGGACTCGAACCCACAATCCCTGGCTTAGGAGGCCAGTGCCTTATCCATTAGGCCACTGGGGCTGTTGTGGAGTAGCTGACTTGCCCTCTCACTCAGGTAGCTTTAAAAAAAAAACAGATAGAGTCCTCTGGATGAACGCCTGCTAAGAGAGAACCACTTTTGGGTATACACTCCCACACTGTGGATACTTACCCTTTTGGGGGTCTCAGGCATGTATAGAAGTTAAAAACTCTTAGCAGAGGATGGTTTCGATCCATCGACCTCTGGGTTATGGGCCCAGCACGCTTCAGCTGCGCCACTCTGCTGTAAGTCACCCCAGATGGGACTCGAACTCACAATCCCTGGCTTAGGAGGCCAGTGTCTTATCCATAAGGCCACTGGGGCTGTTGTGGAATAGCTGACATTCTCTATTAATTCTACTTCTCATTCAAGTGGCCTTTAAAAGAAAATCAGATAAGAGTCTTCTGATGAACGCCTGCTAAGAGAACCACTTTTGGGAATACACTCTCACACTGTGGATACTTACCCTTTTGGGGCTCTTAGGCATGTATAAAAGTTATAATCTTAGCAGAGGATGGTTTCGATCCATCGACCTCTGGGTTATGGGCCCAGCACGCCCGCTGCGCCACTCTGCTGTAAATCACCCCAGATGGGACTGAACCCACAATCCCTGGTTTAGGAGGCCAGTGCCTTATCCATTAGGCCACTGGGGCTGTTGTGGAGTAGCTGACATTCTCTATTAATTCTACTTCTCATTCAGGTGGCTTTAAAAAAAAATCAGATAAGAGTCTTCTGGATGAACACCTGCTAAGAGAACCACTTTTGGGTATACACTCCCACACTGTGGATACTTACCCTTTTGGGGCTCTTAGGCATGTATAAAAGTTAAAATCTTAGCAGAGGATGGTTTCGATCCATCGACCTCTGGGTTATGGGCCCAGCACGCTTCGCTGCGCCACTCTGCTGTAAATCACCCCAGATGGGACTAGAACCCACAATCCCTGGCTTAGGAGGCCAGTGTCTTATCCATAAAGCCACTGGGGCTGTTGTGGAATAGCTGACATTCTCTATTAATTCTACTTCTCATTCAGGTGGCCTTTAAAAGAAAATCAGATAGAGTCTTCTTGATGAACGCCTGCTAAGAGAGCACTCCCACAATGTGAATACTGCCCCTTTTGGGGGTCTCAGGCATGAATAAAAGTTATAATCTTAGCAGAGGATGGTTTCGATCCATCGACCTCTGGGTTATGGGCCCAGCATGCTTCCGCTGCGCCACTCTGCTGTAAGTCACTCCAGATGGGACTCGAACCCACAATCCCTGGTTTAGGAGGCCAGTGTCTTATCCATTAAAGGCCACTGGGGCTGTTGTGGAATAGCTGACATTCTCTATTAATTCTACTTCTCATTCAAGTGGCCTTTAAAAAAAATCAGATAGAGTCTTCTTGATGAAAGCCTGCTAAGAGAACCACTTTTGGGAATACACTCTCACACTGTGGATACTTACCCTTTTGGGGGTCTTAGGCATGAATAAAAGTTAAAATCTTAGCAGAGGATGGTTTCGATCCATCGACCTCTGGGTTATGGGCCCAGCATGCTTCCGCTGCGCCACTCTGCTGTAAATCACCCCAGATGGGACTCGAACTCACAATCCCTGGCTTAGGAGGCCAGTGTCTTATCCATTAAAGGCCACTGGGGCTGTTGTGGAGTAGCTGACTTGTCCTCTCACTCAGGTGGCTTTAAAAAAAAACAGATAGAATCCTCTGGCTGAACACCTGCTAAGAGAACCACTTTTGGGTATACACTCCCACACTGTGAATACTGCCCCTTTTGGGGGTCTTAGGCATGTATAAAAGTTATAATCTCTTAGCAGAGGATGGTTTCGATCCATCGACCTCTGGGTTATGGGCCCAGCACGCTTCGCTGCGCCACTCTGCTGTAAGTCACTCCAGATGGGACTCGAACCCACAATCCCTGGTTTAGGAGGCCAGTGTCTTATCCATTAGGCCACTGGGGCTGTTGTGGAGTAGCTGACTTGCCCTCTCATTCAGGTGGCTTTAAAAAAAATCAGATAGAGTCTTCTTGATGAACACCTGCTAAGAGAACCACTTTTGGGTATACACTCCCACACTGTGGATACTTACCCTTTTGGGGGTCTCAGGCATGTATAAAAACAAATGTAAAATTCCTTCATCCTCTTTTTTACAAACTCTGCATTGGGCATTCGTTTCTTTCTGCATAGCACACAATCTCATTTCCGTAAAAATCACATTTTGTCTAATAAAATAATCAAAACATTCCAAATCTACATCCAACCAGTTCCATGTCATGTTCTTCCAGATATCTCTCTCTTTAATTTCATTAAAATGCCTTATCCAGAACTGATTGGCAACAGGTTTTTTAAAAACTCCATTTATAAAAAACCCATAAAACATTTGGACAGAACCCAAATTAAAATTCACCATCTTGTCTTTGCATTTTAGAAACACATTCATTTTGTTTTCTTTTCTCCCCTTTATTAATCTCATCCAGCCATTGTCCTGGGATTGCTTTTGTACTTCTTCATATTGTCTTTTTAAAACTTTTACATTAAAATCCTCCTTCTCCTCCTCCATCGCATCTATAATCACTTGAAGTGGTAAAAATCCCTCTTTAAATTCCCATAAAACATCCCTCACCTTTACAATCCCTGCTTGCAACCACTTCTTAAAATATATGTCTTGCTCTTGTATCTTTATTTTTTCATTTAAAAACAGAGGTTGATTTAAAATCCTTTCCCTCCCCTCTGGATTAAAATCCACCTTTGTTAAAAAAAGCCTCCAAGCGCTTAAAACCTCTTTGTAAAACCGTGGGATCCCCTCCATCATCCAATTCTTCAGCTTCATCCATAAAATGTTTTCCCCCAAATTAAAATTCCCACATTTATTTAAATAAAAACCCATCAATCTCTTCCACTCTGCTTTATTCGTGTCATCCAAATATTTTCTTACCACCTTTACCCTCATGCTTTTCATTTTTTGTTCTACGTCCACCAAACCCATCCCTCCCTCCTCCGGTTTCCCTATCAGTGTAAAATATGCAATTCTTGAAGGTTTTTTATCCCATAAGAATTCTAAAACACTTTTCTTTATTCTCTTAAAAACCCAGTCCGGTAATGGCATCACATGCAAAATGTACCACATTTTGGATAACATTAGCATGTTTACAACTAAAATTTTCCCCTTCAAACTTAAAAACCTGCTTCTCCAAAAAATCAATCTTCTTTCCATCCCTCCCACCGTCTCTTCCCACATACTGTCCATTGCCCCCTTTTCATTCTTTGCTAAAATTGCTCCTAAAATCTTCGTTTCTTGCACCTCCATAAACTTAAAGAGCCCTGTTAGAACTTCCGCCCTTCCAAACTTCATATATACGGTTTTTCCTTCATTTATTTTTGCACCCGAACCCTCACAATACAATTTAGTTTTCTCCATCACTCTTTTAACACTTTCTATATTTTCAACCACAATTGTTGTGTCATCGGCGTATTGAAATATTTTCATTAGTTCTTCTCCCTCTTCCATTTGTATTCCCTTAATTCTTTTTTCTCTATTTATTAAAAGTCCTAAAGGTTCTGCCACCAAAGAGTACAACTGCGCCGACAACGGACACCCCTGTCTTATGGACCTTAAAACTTTAAAAGGTTGAGTTAAAAAACCGTTGCATTTTACCTTTGTTAAAATATCCCTGTATAAAACTGAAATCCATTTTATAAAATTACCCCCAAACCCAAATTCCTTTAAAACCGCAAATAAAACCCATCAATCTCTTCCACTCTGCTTTATTCGTGTCATCCAAATATTTTCTTACCACCTTTACCCTCATGCTTTTCATTTTTTGTTCTACGTCCACCAAACCCATCCCTCCCTCCTCCGGTTTCCCTATCAGTGTAAAATATGCAATTCTTGAAGGTTTTTTATCCCATAAGAATTCTAAAACACTTTTCTTTATTCTCTTAAAAACCCAGTCCGGTAATGGCATCACATGCAAAATGTACCACATTTTGGATAACATTAACATGTTTACAACTAAAATTTTCCCTTCAAACTTAAAACCTGCTTCTCCAAAAAATCAATCTTCTTTCCATCCCTCCCACCGTCTCTTCCCACATACTGTCCATTGCCCCCTTTTCATTCTTTGCTAAAATTGCTCCTAAAATCTTCGTTTCTTGCACCTCCATAAACTTAAAGAGCCCTGTTAG
>NC_081163.1:37334262-37340291 GCF_012432095.1 Onychostoma macrolepis
CCCCAGTGGCTTTATGGACACTGGCCTCCTAAGCCAGGGATTGTGAGTTCGAGTCCCATCTGGGGTGACTTACAGCAGAGTGGCGCAGCGGAAGGCGTGCTGGGCCCATAACCCAGAGGTCGATGGATCGAAACCATCCTCTGCTAAGAGGTTTTAACTTTTATACATGCCTAAGACCCCCAAAGGGCAGTATCCACAGTGTGGGAGTGCGTGGTTCTCTCTTAGCAGGCGTTCATCCAGAGACTCTTATCTGATTTTTTTTTAAAGGCCACCTGAATGAGAGGAATGTCAGCTATTCCACAACAGCCCCAGTGGCCTTATGGATAAGACACTGGCCTCCTAAGCCAGGGATTGTGGGTTCAATTCCCTTCTGTGGTGACTTACAGCAGAGTGGCGCAGCGGAAGCGTGCTGGGCCCATAACCCAGAGGTCGATGGATCGAAACCATCCTCTGCTACAGATTATAACTTTTATACATGCCTAAGACCCCCAAAAGGGTAAGTATCCACAGTGTGGGAGTGTATTCCCAAAAGTGGTTCTCTTAGCAGGCGTTCATCCAGAGGACTCTATCTGTTTTTTTTTTAAAGCTACCTGAGTGAGAGGGCAAGTCAGCTACTCCACAACAGCCCCAGTGGCCTAATGGATAAGACACTGGCCTCCTAAGCCAGGGATTGTGGGTTCTAGTCCCATCTGGAGTGATTTACAGCAGAGTGGCGCAGTGGGAGCGTGCTGGGCCCATAACCCAGAGGTCGATTGATCAAAACCATCCTCTGCTAAGAGGTTTTAACTTTTATACATGCCTAAGACCCCCAAAAGGGCAGTAGTCACAGTGTGGGAGTGCTCTCTTAGCAGGCGTTCATCAAGAAGACTCTTATCTGATTTTCTTTTAAAGGCCACCTGAATGAGAGGGCAAGTCAGCTACTCCACAACAGCCCCAGTGGCTTTATGGATAAGACACTGGCCTCCTAAGCCAGGGATTGTGAGTTCGAGTCCCATCTGGGGTGACTTACAGCAGAGTGGCGCAGCGGAAGCGTGCTGGGCCCATAACCCAGAGGTCGATGGATCGAAACCATCCTCTGCTAAGAGGGTTTTAACTTTTATACATGCCTAAGACCCCCAAAAGGGTAAGTATCCACAGTGTGAGAGTGTATTCCCAAAAGTGGTTCTCTCTTGCAGGCGTTCATCCAGAGACTCTATCTGATTTTTTTTAAAAGGCCACCTGAGTGAGAGGGCAAGTCAGCTACTCCACAACAGCCCCAGTGGCCTAATGGATAAGACACTGGCCTCCTAAGCCAGGGATTGTGGGTTCGAATTCCCATCTGGGGTGACTTACAGCAGAGTGGCGCAGCGAGCGTGCTGGGCCCATAACCCAGAGGTCGATGGATCAAAACCATCCTCTGCTAACAGATTATAACTTTTATACATGCCTAAGACCCCCAAAAGGGTAAGTATCCACAGTGTGGGAGTGTATTCCCAAAAGTGGTTCTCTCTTAGCAGGCGTTCATCCAGAGGACTCTATCTGTTTTTTTTAAAGCACCTGAATGAGAGGGCAAGTCAGCTACTCCACAACAGCCCCAGTGGCTTTATGGATAAGACACTGGCCTCCTAAGCCAGGGATGTGGGTTCGAGTCCCATCTGGGGTGATTTACAGCAGAGTGGCGCAGCGGGCGTGCTGGGCCCATAACCCAGAGGTCGATGGATCGAAACCATCCTCTGCTAAGAGGTTTTAACTTTTATTCATGCCTAAGACCCCCAAAGGGCAGTATTCACAGTGTGGGAGTGTATACCCAGTGGCTCTCTTAGCAGGCGTTCATCAGAGGACTCTATCTGATTTTCTTTTAAAGCCACCTGAATGAGAGGGCAAGTCAGCTACTCCACAACAGCCCCAGTGGCTTTATGGATAAGACACTGGCCTCCTAAGCCAGGGATTGTGAGTTCGAGTCCCATCTGGGGTGACTTACAGCAGAGTGGCGCAGCGGAAGCGTGCTGGGCCCATAACCCAGAGGTCGATGGATCGAAACCATCCTCTGCTAACAGATTATAACTTTTATACATGCCTAAGACCCCCAAAAGGGTAAGTATCCACAGTGTGAGAGTGTATTCCCAAAAGTGGTTCTCTCTTAGCAGGCGTTCATCCAGAGGACTCTATCTGTTTTTTTTTTTTAAAGCTACCTGAGTGAGAGGACAAGTCAGCTACTCCACAACAGCCCCAGTGGCCTAATGGATAAGACACTGGCCTCCTAAGCCAGGGATTGTGGGTTCGAGTCCCATCTGGGGTGATTTACAGCAGAGTGGCGCAGCGGAAGCGTGCTGGGCCCATAACCCAGAGGTCGATGGATCGAAACTATCCTCTGCTAAGATTTTTTAACTTCTATACATGCCTGAGCCCCCCAACAAGGGATCAAAACCATCTTCTGTTAAGCCAGTTCAACTTCCACACATAAGCTGCTAAAACTGTTGCAGTTTTTGAAAAAACTCCTCTATGACAGACTAGCTAGTAATGTGTGCCTAAATATAAACAGAGAACAGGTAGTTAACATTTTTATTAATATCTTGAACGTACAGAAACGTGCACTGTTCTTATATTTCTTTTCACTGTTTGAATTCTTTACCCGAATACCAGATCACACTGGTCCATGCAGTGAAAGGCCACATTCCATGTGTCAGCAAACAAAGAGATAGACGGCGCTTCAGTTTCCAATCTTGTGCTGTGCCAGAGGAAATTGGACTATACCATCATGTCGAAAATCAGAGGGGGGTGTTTATTTATTTGAGGAGTTTCTAAAATTTTGCTTTGAGACAGTTGATTGTATTTTGTTAGTTATGATAAAGTGTGCATTTTGTTATAACTGTCCTCTGCGAAGACTTGCGCATACCCAGGTACTGCTTGAAGCTGCCATATTTCTAGGCTAAAACTGTCATAGTTTTCAACAATATCTCATTCATGACAAAGTAGCTCGTAACGAGTGCCTAAATTCAAGTCGATTCGAACACACCAGTGTATGTGAGTCTTTATTTTTAGGAAGAGCAGAGTGGGCGCGGGCCCATAACCCAGAGGTCGATGGATCGAAACCATCCTCTGCTAAGAGGTTTTAACTTTTATACATGCCTAAGACCCCCAAAAGGGGCAGTAGTGACAGCGTGGGAGTGCTCTCTTCGCAGGCGTTCATCCAGAAGACTCTTATCTGATTTTCTTTTAAAGGCCACTTGAATGAGAAGTAGAATTAATAGAGAATGTCAGCTATTCCACAACAGCCCCAGTGGCCTTATGGATAAGACACTAGCCTCCTAAGCTAGGGATTGTGGGTTCAATTCCCTTCTGGGGTGACTTACAGCAGAGTGGCGCTGCGGAAGCGTGCTGGGCCCATAACTCAGAGGTCAATGGATCGAAACCATCCTCTGCTAATAGTTTTTAACTTCTATACATGCCTGAGACCCCCCAAAAGGGTAAGTATCCACAGTGTGGGAGTGTATACCCAAAAGTGGTTCTCTCTTAGCAGGCGTTTAGCCAGAGGACTCTATCTGTTTTTTTTTTTAAAGCCACCTGAGTGAGAGGGCAAGTCAGCTACACCACAACAGCCCCAGTGGCTTTATTGATAAGACACTGGCCTCCTAAGCCAGGGATTGTGAGTTCGAGTCCCATCTGGGGTGACTTACAGCAGAGTGGCGCAGCTGAAGCGTGCTGGGCCCATAACCCAGAGGTCGATGGATCGAAACCATCCTCTGCTAACAGATTATAACTTTTATACATGCCTAAGACCCCCAAAAGGGTAAGTATCCACAGTGTGAGAGTGTATTCCCAGGCGTTCATCAGAAGACTCTTATCTGATTTTCTTTTAAAGGCCACCTGAATGAGAGGGCAAGTCAGCTACTCCACAACAGCCCCAGTGACCTAATGGATAAGACACTGGCCTCCTAAGCCAGGGATTGTGAGTTCGAGTCCCATCTGGGGTGACTTACAGCAGAGTGGCGCAGCGGAAGGCGTGCTGGGCCCATAACCCAGAGGTCGATGGATCGAAACCATCCTCTGCTAACAGATTATAACTTTTATTACATGCCTAAGACCCCAAAGGGTAAGTATCCACAGTGTGAGAGTGTATTCCCAAAGTGGTTCTCTCTTAGCAGGCATTCATCCAGAGGATTCTATCTGGGTTTTTTTTAAAGCCACCTGAGTGAGAGGGCAAGTCAGCTACTCCACAACAGCCCCAGTGGCCTAATGGATAAGACACTGGCCTCCTAAGCCAGGGATTGTGGGTTCGAGTCCCATCTGGGGTGATTTACAGCAGAGTGGCGCAGCGGAAGCGTGCTGGGCCCATAACCCAGAGGTCGATGGATCGAAACTATCCTCTGCTAAGATTTTTTAACTTCTATACATGCCTGAGCCCCCCAACAAGGGATTAAAACCATCTTCTGTTAAGCCAGTTCAACTTCCACACATAAGCTGCTAAAACTGTTGCAGTTTTTGAAAAAACTCCTCTATGACAGACTAGCTAGTAATGTGTGCCTAAATGTAAACAGAGAACAGGTAGTTAACATTTTTATTAATATCTTGAACGTGATAGAAACGTGCACTGTTCTTATATTTATTTTCACTGTTTGAATTCTTTACCCGAATACCAGATCACACTGGTCCATGCAGTGAAAGGCCACATTCCATGTGTCAGCAAACAAAGAGATAGACGGCGCTTCAGTTTCCAATCTTGTGCTGTGCCAGAGGAAATTGGACTATACCATCATGTCGAAAATCAGAGGGGGGTGTTTATTTATTTGAGGAGTTTCTAAAATTTTGCTTTCAGACAGTTGATTGTATTTTGTTAGTTATGATAAAGTGTGCATTTTGTTATAACTGTCCTCTCTGCGAAGACTTATCATACCCAGGTACTGCTTGACGAAAAGCTGCCATATTTCTAGGCTAAAACTGTCATAGTTTTCAACAATATCTCATTCATGACCAAGTAGCTCGTAACGAGTGCCTAAATTCAAGTCGATTCGAACACACCAGTGTATGTGAGCCTTTATTTTAGGAAGAGCAGAGTGGCGCAGCGGAAGCGTGCTGGGCCCATAACCCAGAGGTCGATGGATCGAAACCATCTTCTGCTAAGAGGTTTTAACTTTTATACATGCCTAAGACCCCCAAAAGGGGCAGTAGTCATAGCGTGGGAGTGCTCTCTTCGCAGGCGTTCATCCAGAAGACTCTTATCTGATTTTCTTTTAAAGGCCACTTGAATGAGAAGTAGAATTAATAGAGAATGTCAGCTATTCCACAACAGCCCCAGTGGCCTAATGGATAAGGCACTGGCCTCCTAAGCCAGGGATTGAGGGTTCGAGTCCCATCTGGGGTGATTTATAGCAGAGTGGCACAGTGGAAGCGTGCTGGGCCCATAACCCAGAGGTCGATGGATCGAAACCATCCTCTGCTAAGAGGTTTTAACCTTTATACATGCCTAAGACCCCCAAAAGGGGCAGTAGTCACAGCGTGGGAGTGCTCTCTTCGCAGGCGTTCATCCAGAAGACTCTTATCTGATTTTCTTTTAAAGGCCACCTGAATGAGAGGGCAAGTCAGCTACTCCACAACAGCCCCAGTGGCCTATGGATAAGACACTGGCCTCCTAAGCCAGGGATTGTGGGTTCTAGTCCCATCTGGGGTGACTTACAGCAGAGTGGCGCGAGCGGAGCGTGCTGGGCCCATAACCCAGAGGTCGATTGGATCGAAACCATCCTCTGCTAAGAGGTTTTAACTTTTATACATGCCTGAGACCCCCAAAAGGGCAGTATCCACAGTGTGGGAGTGCTCTCTTAGCAGGCGTTCATCAAGAAGACTCTTAGCTGATTTTCTTTTAAAGGCCACCTGAATGAGAGGGCAAGTCAGCTACTCCACAACAGCCCCAGTGGCCTAATGGATAAGACACTGGCCTCCTAAGTCAGTTTATTAAAAGTACATTGTTTTTCAACTTGTTTTTAAAAGCATGCTTAATACAAATGACTCAATCAAGGAAAAACAAGGTAACTGTACTTTTGGCGCTCCGATGG
>NC_081164.1:0-5997 GCF_012432095.1 Onychostoma macrolepis
AGAGATGTGAACAGACTTTGAGTCATTCCTGCAACAGATTCTGTTCAACAAGTGAAACAAGTAAATCATACCTGATATTTACGTGTGTTATTTAAGTGTTTCTACTTCTTTCCATGGATTCAAGAAGAAAAAACATAATCAGTAGAGAAGGAGCTTGTTTTGACATAGAATATCAGTGTAGTTGAACATCTGATGTTGGTACAGCGCTCTCAGAGGAAAACAGTTTGAAGAGACATCAGGATACATCTGGTGCTGGTATCTGATTCAATAAAATACAAACAAAAACATTTGTGAGCATGTTAATATCAGGAACATCTGTATATATATCATAAATATCATATATATCACTATCATAAAAAAGAGAAAAATCTTATATCTGAGAAACTAATTATTATTGTTTAGCACGTTATTAAAATCTATTTCTGAACAGAGTAGGCTATTAATAATAAACATGTACTAAACATACTTAGACTCGTAGCATTCATCATGTTGCAGTGTACACTCATATTACTTTTATTGTTTTATATAGAGCATGAAAACATCATAGCGCTGTAAGAAATTTAAATACAATGAATTGCCTATCATATTCAAAATGTTTTACACGATTTCAAACATTGTAGTCAGGAATTATAGTTTGGGAAAAACCCAACTATGATTTTGTAGTCATATAGTCTAGTATGTATGATTTTATAGTAGCCTATGATATGATTCTGTAGCCACAGACTCAAGCATGCTTTGTACAATAAAAGGATGTACTTTGTACTACAAAAAATGATATTTTATATCTGAGAAACTAATTATTATTGTTTAGCACGCTATTAAAATCTATTTGTGAACAGAGTATTAATAATAAACATGGTCTAAACATTCTTAGGCGTAGCATTCATCATGTTGTCGTTTGGGGAAAACCCAGCTAACTGTTAGTAAATCTGTTCAGGTTTATGTCACAATAAAACGTTAACTAATGTAAAAAGAAACATTACTTACTCATCTCCTCTGCTGGGTGAAATCGTGTTCTTCTTTAGAAATCCTGCCTTTACTCAGCGTCTTCCAGAAAGCGAACAGTAGCGCGATGAAGGACCTCCTCTTTGTTTGTGTTGTTGCGTTTGCAGCGCCCTTACCACGTGGCTATTTACATATGAACAGCGCGAGCGCTGCGGGCGGGGTCACATTAGCGATGAGGACACAGACTGGAACATGTTTAAAGAGGCGGCCACCTACAACAACCACACAGACCTGCAGGAGTACACTGAAACTGTGACTGCTTACATCCAAAAGTGCACTGATGATGTGACAGTCACCAAGACCATCACCACACGCGCCAACCAGAAGCCATGGATGACAGCAGAGGTTCGTGGGCTGCTAAAGACCAGAGATGAAGCATTCAGATCAGGAGATAAAGCAGCCCTCAAAACAGCAAGAGCCAATCTGTCCGCAGCATCAAAAATGCAAACGGTCATATGCTCAAAAATCAACAATCACTTCACAGACAGCAGTGACACACAGAGCCTGTGGCAAGCTATTCAGACCATCACAGACTACAAGCCCCGCCACAGGCCTGTGATGACGACACATCCTCCCAGATACACTCAACCACTTTTACTCACGGTTTGAAATGCAGAATGACACACCTGCACAAAACTGCCCACACCTCCCAACGACCAGGCGCTCTGTCTGTCTCCAGCCGGCGTAAGGAAGTCCCTATCTAGGATCAACCCACGCAAGGCTGCGGGTCCCGACAACATACCTGGCCGTGTACTGAAAGACTGTGCTGCACAGCTGACAGATGTCCTAACAGATATCTTCAACACCTCGCTGAGCCAGGCAGTCGTCCCACATGTCTCAAATCCACAACAATCATACCGGTACCAAAGAAATCACCTGTGTCCTGTCTAAATGACTACCGTCCCATAGCACTGACTCAATCATAATGAAGTGCTTTGAGAGGTTAGTCATGCACAACATCAAAACCAGCCTCCCCAACACACTCGATCTGCTCCAGTTTGCATACCGTCCGAACCGCTCTGGACGATGCAATTTCCTCCACTCTCCACCTGGCTCTTACCCACCTAGAAAATAAAGACTCCTACGTTAGAATGCTGTTCATTGACTTCAGCTCAGCATTCAACACAATAATCCCACAACAGCTCATAAATAAACTCAACCTGCTGGGCCTTAACAATTCCCTCTGCAATTGGATCCTGGACTTTCTAACCGGAAGACCTCAGTCAGTCCGTGTCGGCCACAACACCTCGAGCACTACCACACTGAACACAGGTGCCCCACAAGGCTGTGTGCTCAGCCCACTGCTCTTCACGCTGCTGACCCGACTGCACTGCCAAGTCCAGCTCAACCACATCATCAAGTTCGCTGATGACACAACAGTGGTAGGCCTCATCAGCAACAACGATGAAACGCACTACAGAGAGGAAGTGGCACAGCTGGCTGAATGGTGTGGCACTAACAACCTGTCCCTCAATGTGAGTAAGACAAAGGAGGTTGTGATGGACTTCAGGAGAAACTCCGTGATCACCCCCACTGACCATCGACAGCTCGCCTGTGAGAGAGTCAGCAGCACTAAATTCCTGGGGTGCACATCACAGAGGATCTCACCTGGTCCACCAACACCATGTCACTCTCCAAGAAGGCACAACAGCGCCTACACTTCCTCCGCCGGCTGAAAGAGCAAGTCTCCTCCACCCATCCTCACCACTTTCTACAGGGCACCATTGAGAGTGTGCTGACCAGCTGCATCACTGTCTGGTACGGGAACTGTACTGCAGCAGACCGCAAGACCCTACAACGGACAGTGAACACCGCTGCAAGGATCATCGGTGCCCTCTCCCCTCCATCCTGGATATTTTCCTCACGATGCTCCAGCAAAGCCAATAGTATCGTGAAGGACTCCACACCCCTCCCACAGTCTCTTCCAGCTCCTACCATCAGGAAGACAGTGAGCATCAGAGCCCGCTCTGCCAGACTGCTCAACAGCTTTTTCCCCAGGCTGTGAGAGCCCTGAACTCAAATCACCCGCCCTCTCTGAACCCCCATACAAACCCCTACCTCCTGTAACATGTAACGTGCAATTCAAGTGTGCTACACACAGGTGAGTGGGCCTGTACAAACCACCTGTAGTAGCACACTCTCCTCTATCTTGCACTAGTCACTTTTCACACACACTGCTGTGTGTACACAAATCCACAAAAGAACTCCGTAATATACGTGTGTTTACATGCTCATGCACTACAAATCATCCTGCACTGTTCCCCAGCCAGCTGCTTGAACTCAATGTTTCTCCTTGCACATGTACAGTACTTATCTGAAGCCTTCGTATAGTTTGTATAGTTTGTATTTTTAGTTTGTATAGGTACTTTTTATAGATAGTATATTTATATTTATAGTCAAAATCTATCAGTAGGATAGTTGTGTATAGGTTTATTTACATTACATTACATTTACATTTAGTCATTTAGCAGGCGCTTTTATCCAAAGCGACTTACAATTGGGGAATACATAGAGCGATTAATCTTGAAGAGGCAATCAGACATACGAAGTGCTTGCAACACCAAGTCTCAGGCATTGTTCAAATAAATACAAACTACCAAAGGAAGGAATAAGTAAAGATAATTTTTTTTTTTTTTTTTTAAGTTTAGGATGAAGTCAAGTGCTGTCGAAAGAGATGAGTTTTCAGTTGTTGCTTGAAGATTGACAGGGATCCAGCATTCCGGATAGAGGTGGGAAGATCGTTCCACCAGCCAGGAATGGTGAATGAGAATGATCTAGAGAGTGATTTTGCGCCTCTCTGTGATGGTATCACGCGTCGCTCACTAGCAGATCTCAGATTTCTGGAGGGATGTAGTTTGTTAATAGAGAGTGCAAGTAAACGGGTGCTGAGCCAGTGGTTGTTCTATATGCAAGCATCAGTGTCTTGAACTTGATGCGAGCCGTGATTGGTAGCCAGTGCAGGGAGATAAGAGAGGTGTAACATGGGCTCTTTTGGGCTCGTTGAAGACCAGTCGTGCGCTGCATTCTGAATCATTTGTAGAGGTTTGACTGTATTAGACGGAAGTCCAGCCAGAAGAGCATTGCAATAGTCCAGCCTAGAAATGACAAGGGCCTGGACAAGAAGTTGTGCAGCATGCTCTGTCAGAAAGGGCCTGATCTTTCTGATGTTATATAGTGCAAACCTGCAAGATCGAGCAGTTTTGTAATGTGGTCTTTGAAGGTCAGCTGATCATCAAAGATTACACCAAGATTTCTGACCGAAGTTGATGGGGTTATTGTTGATGAACCTAACTGGATCGTGAAGTCATGCTGTAGAGTCGGAGTGGCAGGGAGGACAAGAAGCTCAGTCTTTGCCAGGTTGAGCTGCAGGTGATGTTCTTTCATCCATGCCGAGATGTCCGCCAGGCAACCTGAGATCCTTGCAGCTACCGTTGGATCATCTGGTTGAAAAGAGAGGTAGAGCTGTGTGTCATCAGCGTAGCAATGGTATGAGAATCCATGTGCCTGTATGATGGGACCCAGTGATGTAGTGTATGTGGAGAAGAGGAGGGTCAAGAACTGATCCCTGAGGAACCCCAGTGACCAGTGTATGTGCTTTGGATACCTCACCTCCCAGGCCACCCTGAAAGACCTACCAGTGAGATAGGATTCAAACCAGCGAAGTGGAATGCCAGAGATGCCCAGTGATGAGAGGGTGGACAGGAGTATCTGATGATTGACAGTGTCAAAAGCGGCAGATAGGTCCAGTAGAATGAGGACTGATGATTTGGAATGGGCTTTTGCAATTCGCAGGGCTTCAGTGACCGAGAGAAGTGCAGTCTCAGTTGAATGGCCCCTCCTGAAACCTGACTGTTTAGCATCCAGTTTGTCGTTCTGTGAAAGAAACAGTGAGACTTGGTTGAAGACAACTCGTTCAAGTGTTTTCGCTATGAACGGAAGGAGAGAGACAGGTCTGTAGTTTTCTATAAGAGAAGTGTTTAATTTAGGTTTTTTGAGCAGTGGGGTTACCCGAGCCTGCTTGAACGCAATGGGGAAGTTACCTGTGAGTAGGGATGTGTTGATGATGTGTGTGAGTGCAGGTAAGAGTGTGGGTGAGATTGCTTGGAGAAGGTGTGAGGGGATTGGGTCAAGAGGACATGTTCTAGGATGGTTGGAGAGGAGAAGCTTGGATACTTCAGCTTCAGTGAGTGGACAGAAAGAAAAGATGGGAGTTTTAGCAGTGGATGTGGTAGGGTGAGGGTCCTGTGTGCGTGGAGGTGAAAACTGACCACTGATTGATCTAGTTTTGTCTGTAAAGAAAGTGGCAAAGTCATCAGCTGTAATAGAGGTGGAGGGAGGAGGTGGAGGGGGACAGAGGAGGGAATTAAATGTTCTGAAGAGATTACGCATGTCTGGAGCGCTGTCGATCTTGTTGCGGAAATGTGAGGATTTGGCAGTGTGGACTTTAGCAGAGAAGGATGTGAGCATAGACTGGTACCTACTGAGGTCCGACAGATCGTTTGATTTGCGCCATTTTCTCTCTGCCGCTCTGAGTGTAGTCCGAGGTTCTTCGTGAACATCGGACTACACTCAGAGCGGCAGAGAGAAAATAGCGCAAATCAAACGATCTGACGGACCTCAGTAGGTACCAGTCTATGCTCACATCCTTCTCTGCTAAAGTAACCAGGGGTTGGAAGGAGCAGCCCGTGCGGGCCTAGAGGAGAGAGGACAAATGTCGTCTAGACAAGAGGTTAAGGTAGAGCATAAAGTCTCAGTAGTTGCGTTTACATCCAGAGATGAGAAATGGGTGGGTGAAGGAAGAGAGGAGGATACTACAGAGGAGAGATGGGAAGGAGAAAGGGAGCGCAGGTTTCGTCTAAAAGTAACTGGTAGGGGGGTTGGTGGCACAGGAGAAGCAAAGTGTAATGTAAATGTAATGAAGAAATGGTCCAGTATGTAGCGGTTGTACCATTTGATTCTATTTGGCACGATGGATTATATTATAAGCTTTTA
>NC_081164.1:6097-38597 GCF_012432095.1 Onychostoma macrolepis
GACAGACAGATGTGTCACATCATGGCAATTTATTGAATTCACAATATTCAACTATAGGCAATTTGAGTAAATTAATAGGTTTAATTTTTTTTCAAGAAAAGATGAATAAAGATGAAAAACCGAATATGAATCAAATTTAAAAAAGAACAGAATAAAATAAAACATTCCAAAGAATAAATACATTTATACACAAGTATTAATTTAACATAACATAAATCAAAACTTACAATAACACAAATGTATTGTTCTAACAAACTATGTACACATCAACAGATGATGACCCCCACATCATCTTACTGCCACCTGAACAGAGCTGTGCCAATCCTGCAGCTGTATTTTGATGACGTAGTTGACCTCCGTAATGATCTCCGTCTTTCTCGCCAGTCCATCTTGTCCCTCACTGCTGCAATTAGGCTGGATTCCGACCATGGGTGGGAAAGAGACATTGAGGTGCTGCTGTTCCTCTTCTGGCTTGGTCATGCGGCATCCTTCAGGGTGGTGTCTCGGACCTTCGATATCCCCAAGTCCTCTGTGCATGTTATTGTGCACAGAGTGAGCAATGCAATCATCAGGATTTTGAGGACGGTGATTGCTTTCCCAACCGGTGATGACCTGGTGGCGGTAGGAGACTTTTAAGGTACCATTCACTCCCATTATAAAGCTTGTAAGAGCCAGGATATTATAACTCTGATTGTGGTGGACTGTAAAATAAAAAAAAATAAAAAAAAATTCAAAAAGTTGTTTCAACTTAAAATAATTTGTTACTTAAAATGTTTAGTTTAGTCAACTTGAAATTTTAAGATACTCAATGTTCATTTAAGGGACAACTGGAATATTTTAGTTGACAAAACTAAAAATTTTAAATCAGTGGGGTAATAAATTATTTTAAGATTAAACAATTTTTTTTTTATTTTTACAGTGATTACAGCAGTTAGCTACAGCCCCCAAATTCGGCATTCAAGGAGGCCCTGCTCCACCACAAAAGCTCTGCAACAAGTGATCAGAAATCAAAAATCAAATACTGCTGTAATAACTCTTAATGACAACATAAAATGACAACATAACAACAAATGTGTTTTTTTTTAAATATAATTATTTTCTATAGTATACTTACTACCGGGAACACTCCCCATAACACACAATGTACTTGTTACATCGTAAGAAGAATGGCATCTACGCTAATATTTGTCTGTTTCTTTCCTATTCTGTTTCTCAGTCCGTATCCGATCAGATGGTGGATCAGCACCAAGAGATGATGTCTACAGCTTTGATCGTCAGCGGAGATCAGGACACCTAGATGACCCCCAGAGACATATCCCCAGCGAAAACCTAGATTAAAATACAATAAAACTAAAAAATATAACAAAATAACTAAAAATATAATAAAATACCTAACTACATAATACTACTATTGTTAGAACTTGCGACAAAATTAAAATAGAAATATAAACTTTTGAACTGCTGGTTTCGTCTGGTCAGAGGAGAACTGGCCCCCCGACTGAGTCTGGTTTCTCCCAAGGTTTTTTTCTCCATTCTGTCTCAGAGGGAGTTTTGGTTCCTTGCCGCTGTCGCCTCTGGCTTGCTCAGTTGGGGACACTTAATTTCTAGCGATTATCGTAAATTTGATTGCACAGATACTATTTAAACTAAACTGAGCTAGACAATGACATCTCTGAATTCAATAATGAAATGCCTTTAACTGAAAATTGAGTGTTTAATCTTATCATTATACATTACTGACACTCTATCCTCCAATTTGATACTGTTAAGTTCTTTGACACAATCTGTATTGTTAAAAGCGCTATATAAATAAAGGTGACTTGACTTGACTTACTCAAAGCTTTTGATTGCAGCATTTCTCTTTCCAGTGAAGAGGGCTTCATTAGCCACTCTCCACTGGATAAGGCTGCTAGTGTGTTCATCAGTCCCTGTAACATCCAAACAAGATTTAATGTTAGATCTGTCATTTAAGCCTATGTAATAAAAAAAAAAACAAGCAAAAAAAAAAAAAAAATATATCATAATGTTGATTTTTGATAGCTTATTTGTTATCTTGTTTTCATCCAACACAAATGATCATTAATTTGTCAATGTGTATAATCGTAGACAAATAAAATCTAAACGTTTCTCTTCAGTTGTGTAAATCTGTTTATTTAAATGAGCATCTAATGTGTTTTCATCTGGAAGATGTATTTTTTACAACCTGATCTCACAGAATTTTGTGTAATGACCACGGACTTAATTAACCCCGACTCTGTGGTGGCATCACGGAATCGTCGAAAATTCCGTGATGGGTTCAACACCAGCGCTGCATCGGACCACGTAAAAAGAGTGACTCCGATGCAGTTATATATGTTGTATATAAATTTATACTTTCACTGGAGTACCTGACCCCACCCCTACCCTAAACCTACCCAGTTCTGAACAATAATGATGACGATAAATTTCCCAGTATCGCGTCAGCATATTGATGCTAAGGGTTTCCTATTTAAAGTATTGAACCAGTGGATCCGTGCGTGGACCACGGCTGATGCCTGTCACTGACTTACATTGGTATCACTTCTGTGAGCCCATCACGGAATTTTCGGCGATTCCGTGATGCCACCACAGATTCGGGGTTAAGAGTCCGTGGTCATTACACGGAATTCTGTGAGATCATGTTGATTTAAGAGTTTCATCTGCCATACTGTCTGTAAAATGTCCTCTGTCAAATATTAAATGCACATTTAGGAAATGTTTGTGTTGCAAAGAGTGCATTTGCAATTTTTTTTTAACAAACGTTTATCTGATGTTTGTACACAGTTAAAGCAATGCTTTAAAGAAAACGATGTTTAACAAATCTTGAGAAGTATGTGTGCTTAATGAAGCACGACTGGTACTTTAGGTAGCCTAAATGAAAATGAAATGAAACGTTTTACAACAACTTAATATATCTAATAAATCAATATTCAATACAATGTCTTAAAACCAAGAGTCTCCTCGTCAGTTATCAAATAAGTGAAATTGAAACACAAATAACAGCTTTTTTGTACTTACACTTGAAAACAGCTGCGTCTCTGTCCTCTGTCATGTTCGTAAATGACGATTCCTCCATGTTGCCTCATGGGTAATTAAAGTGTCCATCGGATGCACACTTCAGAATCTGGGCGGAGCAGTAGGCCATCCGGGATTTTCTCGCCTACTGTTTTATAAATCACGGAGGTTTCGGACATACTACTCTTTTCACGTACTGTTTTCTCCTACTAAATAGTAGGCAAGCAGGCATATTCGGACACAACATTAGTATCGCATGCGTCTGAATCTCGCGAGAATTAGTACATCACCCATGTATTTCGCCTACTATTTTATGAATACTGAGGATTCGGACATACTATTTGTTCCTACTGCTTTTCCCCTACTATATAGTAGAGAAGTATGCGGTTTCGGATGCAGCCCATGTCTTAAGTAAACTGAGTGATCAGTGCAATCAGATGTGTGTGTCATCAGTGTAATGGATGATGGGAATTGTAGTCCTGATAGATGTGCAACAGTTAGTGTGGTGCAAGAGTCAATGTGGCGAATGAGTGACCTCTGGTGGCGAGTAAATGGAAGTGCCTTAGCATGGTTCAAATCGTACTTATCTGACCGCCATCAGTTCGTAGCAGTGAATGAAGAGGTATCATATCAATCACATGTGCAGTATGGAGTACCTCAAGGCTCAGTACTAGGGCGTTACTTTTCACGCTCTATATGTTACCCTTGGGAGATATTATCAGGAGACATGGTGTTAGCTTTCACTGTTATGCTGATGATACTCAGCTCTATATTTCTTCGCGGCCCGGTGAAACACACCAAATTGAGAAACTAACGGAATGCATAGTCGATATAAAAACTGGATGACGGTAATTTTTACTGCTAAATTCTGAAAAAACAGAGGTGTTAATTATCGGACCTAAAAACCCCACATGTAACCTAGAACATTATCTAACACTTGACGGCTGCTCTGTCAATTCTTCTTCATCAGTCAGGAACCTAGGTGTGCTGTTCGATAGCAATCTGTCATTTGAAAGCCATGTTTCTAGCATCTGTAAAACTGCATTTTTTCATCTCAAAAGCATATCTAAATTGCGACCAATGCTCTCAACGTCAAATGCAGAAATGTTAATTCATGCGTTTATGACCTCAAGGTTAGACTATTGTAATGCTTTATTGGGTGGTTGTTCTGCACGCTTGATCAACAAACTACAGTTGGTCCAAAATGCAGCAGCTAGAGTCCTTACTAGAACCAGGAAATATGACCATATTAGCCCGGTTCTGTCAACACTGCACTGGCTCCCTATCAAGCATCGGATAGATTTTAAAATCTTGTTTATTACTTATAAAGCCCTGAATGGTTTAGCTCCTCAGTACTTGAGCGAGCTCTTATCGCATTATAGTCCTCCACGTCCGCTGCGTTCTCAAAACTCTGGCGTTTGATAATACCTAGAATATCAAAATCGACTGCGGGCGGCAGATCCTTTTCCTATTTAGCACCCAAACTCTGGAACAGTCTACCTAACACTGTTCGGGAGGCAGACACACTCTGTCAGTTTAAATCTAGATTAAAGACCCATCTCTTTAGCCTGGCTTACACATAACACATTAATACGCTTCTATTATTCAAATCCGTTAAAGTTGTTAGGCTGCATTAATTAGATCAACGGAACCGGGAACACTCCCATAACACACAATGTACTTGTTACATCGTAAGAAGAATGGCATCTACGCTAATATTTGTCTGTTTCTTTCCTATTCTGTTTCTCAGTCCGTATCCGATCAGATGGTGGATCAGCACCAAGAGATGATGTCTACAGCTTTGATCGTCAGCGGAGATCAGGACACCTAGATGACCCCCAGAGACATATCCCCAGCGAAAACCTAGATTAAAATACAATAAAACTAAAAAATATAACAAAATAACTAAAAATATAATAAAATACCTAACTACATAATACTACTATTGTTAGAACTTGCGACAAAATTAAAATAGAAATATAAACTTTTGAACTGCTGGTTTCGTCTGGTCAGAGGAGAACTGGCCCCCCGACTGAGTCTGGTTTCTCCCAAGGTTTTTTTCTCCATTCTGTCTCAGAGGGAGTTTTGGTTCCTTGCCGCTGTCGCCTCTGGCTTGCTCAGTTGGGGACACTTAATTTCTAGCGATTATCGTAAATTTGATTGCACAGATACTATTTAAACTAAACTGAGCTAGACAATGACATCTCTGAATTCAATAATGAAATGCCTTTAACTGAAAATTGAGTGTTTAATCTTATCATTATACATTACTGACACTCTATCCTCCAATTTGATACTGTTAAGTTCTTTGACACAATCTGTATTGTTAAAAGCGCTATATAAATAAAGGTGACTTGACTTGACTTACTCAAAGCTTTTGATTGCAGCATTTCTCTTTCCAGTGAAGAGGCTTCATTAGCCACTCTCCACTGGATAAGGCTGCTAGTGTGTTCATCAGTCCCTGTAACATCCAAACAAGATTTAATGTTAGATCTGTCATTTAAGCCTATGTAATAAAAAAAAAAACAAGCAAAAAAAAAAAAATATATCATAATGTTGATTTTGATAGCTTATTTGTTATCTTGTTTTCATCCAACACAAATGATCATTAATTTGTCAATGTGTATAATCGTAGACAAATAAAATCTAAACGTTTCTCTTCAGTTGTGTAAATCTGTTTATTTAAATGAGCATCTAATGTGTTTTCATCTGGAAGATGTATTTTTTACAACCTGATCTCACAGAATTTTGTGTAATGACCACGGACTTAATTAACCCCGACTCTGTGGTGGCATCACGGAATCGTCGAAAATTCCGTGATGGGTTCAACACCAGCGCTGCATCGGACCACGTAAAAGAGTGACTCGATGCAGTTATATATGTTGTATATAAATTTATACTTTCACTGGAGTACCTGACCCCACCCCTACCTAAACCTACCCAGTTCTGAACAATAATGATGACGATAAATTTCCCAGTATCGCGTCGGCATATTGATGCTAAGGGTTTCCTATTTAAAGTGTTGAACCAGTGGATCCGTGCGTGGAGCATGGCTGATGCCTGTCACTGACTTACATTGGTATCACTTCTGTGAGCCCATCACGGAATTTTCGGCGATTCCGTGATGCCACCACAGATTCGGGGTTAAGAGTCCGTGGTCATTACACGAATTCTGTGAGATCATGTTGATTTAAGAGTTTCATCTGCCATACTGTCTGTAAAATGTCCTCTGTCAAATATTAAACGCACATTTAGGAAACGTTTGTGTTGCAAAGAGTGCATTTGCAATTTTTTTTTTAACAAACGTGTATCTGATGTTTGTACACAGTTAAAGCAATGCTTTAAAGAAAACGATGTTTAACAAATCTTGAGAAGTATGTGTGCTTAATGAAGCACGACTGGTACTAGGTAGCCTAAATGAAAATGAAATGAAACGTTTTACAACAACTTAATATATCTAATAAATCAATATTCAATACAATGTCTTAAAACCAAGAGTCTCCTCGTCAGTTATCAAATAAGTGAAATTGAAACACAAATAACAACTTTGTTGTACTTACACTTGAAAACAGCTGCATCTCTGTCCTCTGTCATGTTCGTAAATGACGATTCCTCCATGTTGCCTCATGGGTAATTAAAGTGTCCATCGGATGCACACTTCAGAATCTGGGCGGAGCAGTAGGCCATCCGGGATTTTCTCGCCTACTGTTTTATAAATACGGAGGTTTCGGACATACTACTCTTTTCACGTACTGTTTTCTCCTACTAAATAGTAGGCAAGCAGGCATATTCGGACACAACATTAGTATACGCACGTCTGAATCTCGCGAGAATTAGTACATCACCCATGTATTTCTCGCCTACTATTTTATGAATACTGAGGATTCGGACATACTACTCTTTTCACGTACTGTTTTCTCCTACTAAATAGTAGGCAAGCAGGCATATTCGGACACAACATTAGTATACGCACGTCTGAATCTCGCGAGAATTAGTACATCACCCATGTATTTCTCGCCTACTATTTTATGAATACTGAGGATTCGGACATACTACTCTTTTCACGTACTGTTTTCTCCTACTAAATAGTAGGCAAGCAGGCATATTCGGACACAACATTAGTATACGCACGTCTGAATCTCGCGAGAATTAGTACATCACCCATGTATTTCTCGCCTACTATTTTATGAATACTGAGGATTCGGACATACTATTTGTTCGCCTACTGCTTTTCCCCTACTATATAGTAGAGAAGTATGCGGTTTCGGATGCAGCCCATGTCTTAAGTAAACTGAGTGATCAGTGCAATCAGATGTGTGTGTCATCAGTGTAATGGATGATGGGAATTGTAGTCCTGATAGATGTGCAACAGTTAGTGTGGTGCAAGAGTCAATGTGGCGAATGAGTGACCTCTGGTGGCGAGTAAATGGAAGTGCATGGACAGGATTCGTGACACCATCCCTGCGTCCCAATGTACATACTATCCACCCTATCTGCCCTAAATAGTATTGAAAATTACTAATATCACATAGAATTTAGGATGGCTAGTATGCACATTGGGACACAGGCCATGATTTTGGAGGTGCTTTTAAAGTCAGGGCACGATGTGCTGGCACTCAGGGCAATGCCAGTGGCACCTCTTCCGTTGTTGGGAATTCAAACAAAAGCAAGGAACACAGTATTTGTCTAGAAAGAAAAACATTTTGACTTACAATCAACAGGAAGAAACATGAAAAATGAATGTGTATTTGAGTTCCAACTGCCATACTGTCTGTAAAATGTCCTCTGTCAAATATTAAATGCACATTTAGGAAATGTTTGTGTTGCAAAGAGTGCATTTGCAATTTTTTTAACAAACGTTTATCTGATGTTTGTACACAGTTAAAGCAATGCTTTAAAGAAAACGATGTTTAACAAATCTTGAGAAGTATGTGTGCTTAATGAAGCACGACTGGTACTTTAGGTAGCCTAAATGAAAATGAAATGAAACGTTTTACAACAACTTAATATATCTAATAAATCAATATTCAATACAATGTCTTAAAACCAAGAGTCTCCTCGTCAGTTATCAAATAAGTGAAATTGAAACACAAATAACAGCTTTTTTGTACTTACACTTGAAAACAGCTGCGTCTCTGTCCTCTGTCATGTTCGTAAATGACGATTCCTCCATGTTGCCTCATGGGTAATTAAAGTGTCCATCGGATGCACACTTCAGAATCTGGGCGGGAGCAGTAGGCCATCCGGGGATTTTCTCGCCTACTGTTTTATAAATACGGAGGTTTCGGACATACTACTCTTTTCACGTACTGTTTTCTCCTACTAAATAGTAGGCAAGCAGGCATATTCGGACACAACATTAGTATACGCACGTCTGAATCTCGCGAGAATTAGTACATCACCCATGTATTTCTCGCCTACTATTTTATGAATACTGAGGATTCGGACATACTATTTGTTCGCCTACTGCTTTTCCCCTACTATATAGTAGAGAAGTATGCGGTTTCGGATGCAGCCCATGTCTTAAGTAAACTGAGTGATCAGTGCAATCAGATGTGTGTGTCATCAGTGTAATGGATGATGGGAATTGTAGTCCTGATAGATGTGCAACAGTTAGTGTGGTGCAAGAGTCAATGTGGCGAATGAGTGACCTCTGGTGGCGAGTAAATGGAAGTGCATGGACAGGATTCGTGACACCATCCCTGCGTCCCAATGTACATACTATCCACCCTATCTGCCCTAAATAGTATTGAAAATTACTAATATCACATAGAATTTAGGATGGCTAGTATGCACATTGGGACACAGGCCATGATTTTGGAGGTGCTTTTTAAAGTCAGGGGCACGATGTGCTGGCACTCAGGGCAATGCCAGTGGCACCTCTTCCGTTGTTGGGAATTCAAACAAAAGCAAGGAACACAGTATTTGTCTAGAAAGAAAAACATTTTGACTTACAATCAACAGGAAGAAACATGAAAAATGAATGTGTATTTGAGTTCCAACACACATACCATGTAGTTTTCAAATAAGCCTGAAGGACTTGATTAGCTGGATCAGGTGTGTTTAATTAGGGTTATTGCAAATTTAAAAAATGTAAAAAAAAAGTCAGCAAGCGTGCTACTGCACTGCCATGAGCAAAACCAGACCTCTTGTATATTGTGGATACTCGTTTGTACATATTATTTGTTGTTTATTTTCTTTTATTTTTGTCTTTCTTTTCATTTAAAAATACTTGATGTGTATGTAATTACTAGAAATTGCTGCAAATATAGTGAAACTGCTGTCTGTCCTGATTAAAACCATTCAATATAGACAGCGCAGAGAGAGCCATGAACCACGTGACCGCATGGCGGTGAGATCAAAGCATGTCGCAACTCTGTTTCTCAAGGGCTCTGCATGTAAGGTACATCAATTTTGGTATGTTGCCTTTTGAAAGCAAACTTATTTTGAAGTTTTGTTGTGGTCTTGCCTTTTCTGTGTTGATGTTTCCTGTTCCCTTTGTATTCTGATATTTCCTTTGTTATTGTTTCATGTAATGCCTTTTTGTGTATAAATATACCAATTTTGTTTTGTCTCCTCGAGTACTTTGTGTTCTGTGTTCTTATTTGCCAGTGACTTTTGGGTTATTCCAAAACATTTACATTTATGCCTTTAGCAGACATTTTTATCCAAAGCAACTTTCAAAGACAAGTTCACATTTTTGCTATTTCACGAGTTCACACTTACATATAATAAACTGAGTAAAGGTTATGCGTATTTGGCGTGCTGTCCAGGGAAAGGGCTCCGAGCTCGGTACTTACCCCCGAGCCCAGGGTACTCCCCCTGTACGGAGAGAGGGGTCCGAGCTCTGCATTTAGCCCGGACCCAGAGCGTTCCCCCCATGCTGGGGTAGGAACAGGCTGAAGGTGAGGAGTCGGGGTGGTGGAGGGATGCTGAAAGACTAGAACTGATGGAGGTAAGACTGCTTTGGTTATTTATAGGGGTTCTCTCTTGAGCTGATTGGATAGATGGTGTGATTGCTGATGATGAAGTGGCTGCGTTAATTATCTGCGCGTGCTCCTCCCGAAACTTGTTAATAAAACATCACGAAGTTCAGGCTGTTTCCGGTTTTCATTTTTTTCCTTTGTTCTTTGTTACTATCGCAAGTTCAATACACTGCATTTGTGTTCTTTACCACATCATGCCTCATCTTGTCTTTTAAAACAGTGATTGAATATGTGATAAAGTTTGAAAGTGGAAAAAAATTATGGAGAACAAAGTCAAACTTTGCCATTTAATGGACACAGAAAAACTCAGCACAAGTCAGTCATATGCTTGCTTGTAGGTGTAGTTTCTTGTCTTCATTCTTCATCTTTAGTCTTGAAAATGCCAAAAAAAAAAAAAAACGATTGTATTGAAAATGTTTCATTAATTTTATGTATAAAAGGTAACTTTTCTCTACATAATTATCATCTGTTGTTACCTTCCCAGCTTCACGGCTCTTGGCTCTCAGCTTGTTGACCTGAGACTCTGCGATGTCAGCACGCTCATGAGACTCCTCCAGCTCATGCTGCACCTTCCTGTACCTGGACAGGTGAGTGTTGGCCTGCTCCTCCTGTTAGGATTACACAAGATATCCAACCCCTTTCAGAGCATTGCAATCACGGAGTGTATTGAATAGAAAATGTCAAAACTTCACACTCAAGCCATTTGACATTAGACTTACAGCTTCTTCAGCTTGGCGTTTGTAGGCCTTCACTTTCAGCTGCAGCTTGTCTACCAGATCCTGAAGTCGGGTCACATTCTTCTTGTCTTCCTCAGTCTTTGGGTGTAAAAATTGTTCATGGTCTTGGTTAAACTATGTATATTATCATGAAAGGTGTTAATGTCTAATTCTTGTGTAGTTTTACCTGGTAGGTGAGCTCCTTCACTCTCCTTTCATATTTGCGCACTCCTTTCACAGCGTCTGCACCACGTCTCTGTTCAGCTTCAACTTCAGCCTCCAACTCACGCACCTTCAGTAGAGAGTTATTGTTGTCACCTGTCAAATCTCTACCATGGCCCGTTCATCTAAAGGTGTACTCACACTAGGCGATCTGAACCATGCTGAACCCCAAAGTCTGGTTCTTTTGAACCATGTCCTGGCCCTCTTGAAGAGGTGAGCCAGAGCATGGTTCAGTTGGGCTCTGGTGTGGTACACATGTAGTGTGATCGCTAACTGCTCTACTGTCATAATTTCTACAAAACATCTCTTACTACTTGGAAAGTAGCAATTTTCAGTTAATTTGAGTATTGAGTAATATAGGTTTATAACGGGTCTGGTTTTCACCTTACTGATAAACAGTATTTATACTTTGCGAGGATAGCTGCAAATTCCTCCATCAATGTCATCTGAGTCCATAATCATTTTCTGATATGTGCAGCAGAGTTGAATGAAAATCACTACACTGCATAAGTGATAAATATATTTGACAGTCTATTAGCGAAAGCGCTTTTCTTCCTGTTTTCTTCAAAACAAAAGTTGAATCGTAATGACGAAAGCCTGCTCCAACCCAGAACGTTAAGTGCAATGTAAGTGCAGGCGTGCAACATCAATAGAGCCCATGAGTTTCTCTGCAGCCTTTTTGTTGTCAATGAACTGTCCCTCAGGAATGACGCTAGCTAGCGTTTAATACTTTGTATCTAGAGGACATTTAGGGAAGAGTCATATTCTTGTGTTATCATGTAAGGAAGCGGAGATTAGGTGATACATCATCTCTAAGTAAGAAGTTGCAAAAAGATGTCTTTACCCTGGACTCCAGTTTCTGGAGCTGTTTCTTTCCGCCCTTCATGGCCAGACTCTCAGCCTCATCCAGACGGTGCTGCAGGTCTTTGACAGTCAGCTCCAGGTTCTTCTTCATCCTCTCCAGGTGAGCACTGGTGTCCTGCTCCTTCTTTAGCTCCTCGGCCATCATGGCAGCCTGAAATATAAGCCAATGAAAATGAGCTAACCAATATAGATAGAATTAGCTTCCATGAATGATCTCTTTGTTACCACAGTCAAATAAATGTTTAAATTAGAATAGAGCAACAGAAAGTAAACACCCACATCAGTGATGGCCTTCTTGGCCTTCTCCTCTGCATTTCTGGCCTCCTGGACTGCATCATCCACCTCACCTTGAACCTGGACCAGATCAGCCTCAAGCTTCTTCTTGGTGTTAATAAGACTCGTATTCTGCAGGATTTAAGCAGGTAGTTTAGTGTATATTTAACTAAAACTGTATCATGTAACCTGAATTTGCTCTTAGTATTTAATCATTTTTTGTACTTGTGAGTGCAGCAGTCCCACACGCTCGCTGACATCAACCAGCTCCTGCTCTGCCACTTTGCGGCCTCTCTCTGTTTGCTCCAGTGCAGCTCTCAGCTCCTCAATCTCTGCTTGCATTAGGATATTCCTGCGCTCCACCATGGCCACCTGCTCCTTCATGTCCTCATGTCCTCTGACAGCTTCATCAAGGTGCAGTTGGGCATCCTGTAGCAATGTTCTTTCTTTGTTAGTTGCATGTAATGCTTCAGTTAATTCCTGTATCATATTCATATTATTAAACATTTAAACTCCTCATTCTACAGAGAGATACCTTGAGTTGGCCTTGGACGTTCCTGAGCTGTTTCTGGGCCTCAGCAGCCTGGCGGTTGGCATGGCTCAGCTGGACCTCCATCTCATTCAGATCTCCCTCCATCTTCTTTTTGACCCTCAGGGCATCATTTCTGCTCCTGACCTCAGAGTCCAGTGTGCTCTGCATGGAATCAATCACTCTTTGGCTGTTCCTTTTGATCTGTTCCATCTCCTCGTCCTTCTCAGCCAGCTTCCTGTCAATCTCGCTCTTCACCTGGTTCAGCTCCAGCTGCACACGAAGAATCTTGGACTCTTCATGCTCCAGGGTGCCCTGCAAGGAAAAAAGGAAATAACTGACTTACTTTTTAAACTTGTCAAAATGTACTATATGCCTCCAGAGTTATGGCACTACATTTGTGATTGTTTAAGAAGAAAATAAGTACAGTACAATGTTTTAATATTATTCAAAGCACTGGTGTGATGTTAGTATTGTATCAAAGGAATGGCACCTCGGCTTCTTCAAGTGCAGCCTGAATCTCTGATTTCTCAGACTCCACTGTCTTCTTGGCTTTCTCTAACTCATGAATGCTCTTTCCAGTCTCCCCAAGCTGCTCAGTGAGGTCAGAAATCTCCTCTAAAAGTATTTAAAAATGAATAGTACATAATTTTTTTTTTTTTTTTTAATGCATCTGTTTTTTAAAATCTTTGCTGTAAAAATAAATGTGCCATTTACGTTGCAGATTCTTGTTCTCCCTCTTCAGGGTCTCGAGGTGGTCAAGAGCTTCTTCATAAGAGTTCTTCATTTTGAAAAGCTCAGTGCTGAGAGAACGAGCTTCTTTCTGAGCAGCTTCTAGTTCAGCCTGGCTTTCCTCATACTTCTGCTTCCACTCTGATAGGACCTGAAAAAGAAATGTAGTCATTGTTAATTAGCCAAGTCCATGGTTCAAGGTTTAGATTTGAAGATTATCCACATCTTTCTTACCTTATCAAAGTTTCTCTGCTTCTTGTCAAGGTTGGCAGCCAATGCATTTGCCCTCTCCCCATCAATCATGAGGTCCTCTACTTCACCCTGCAGTCTCTGTTTGGTCTTTTCCAGTGAGGCACACTTGGAGTTCACTGCCTCAATGGATTCTTCAGCATCCTGCAGACGCTGTGCCAACTTTTTCCTGAAGAAAGTGGTATGAAATTATGAATTCTTACTAATATTTGTGATATTAAATGTAGGATACTGAAGACTTTTTTTTGCTGTATTTACTTGGCTTCCTCAAGCTCTTCAGTGCGTTGGATGGCATCAGTCTCATATTTGGCTCTCCACTGGGCCACCTCACTGTTGGCCTTAGACATTCCACGCTGGAGTTCAGCTTTGGCCTCCTGCTCCTCCTCATACTGTTCTCTGAGCAAATCACAGTCATGGCGGGCAGACTGAACCGCATGGGCCAGAGCATTCTTGGCCTATAAGGCAGCGCATTTTGGGATTTTAAACACTTTTCAAAAAAGCATTAAAATCAATTGATTATCAAAACAAAATAATATGTGCAACTCTACCTTGACTTCTTCCTCAGTATGTCTTTTGAGATCCTCGATTTGCTGAGTATAAGCCTGTTTTCCTCTAGTTAACTGTGAAACAAGTGCTTCTTTCTCTTCCAGTTGACGGCTAAATTCACCTTAGAAAGAAGTTACAGATATTAGCATGAAATATAATAACAGAATCTTTAACTCAGTTTTGTTTTGAGGTTTATTACACGTGTAACTTATTCTCTTACCATTTTCAGTCTGAAGTCTTGCTCGTTGTGCATTCATGTCGTTCAACTGGCGACTATTTTCATCACTTTTGGCCTTGATTTCGCTCAGCTGGTCTTCAAGTGTGCGGCACATCTTCTCTAAATTACCCTAAAGAGATGAGAGATTTAATGAATGTTTGTAAAGATGATTTTGTACTTATTAATGATCATCTAGTGACATTACCTTTCCTTTAGCCACAGCCTCCATGTTGCTTGCCAAGTCATCAATCTCCATCTTGTATTCACTCTTCTCCTTCTCCAACTTCTGCTTGACCCGCTGGAGGTTGTCGATCTGTTCTCCGAGCTCAGCCACACTGTCTGCCTGCTTCTTTCGGAGAGCTGCAGCTGTAGCTTCATGCTGCAAGGTAGACTCTTCCAGATCACGACGCATCTTCTGGAATTCGGCTTCACGCTTCTTGTTCATCTCAATCTGGGCAGCAGTGGCACCACCAGCTTCCTCAAGCCTCTCGCTGATCTCTTCAAGTTCCCTGGAGAGATCAGCTCTCTGCTTCTCCACTTTGGCACGAGCAGCTCGCTCTGCCTCAATTTCTTCTTCCAGCTCCTCGATACGGGCCTAATTGGAAAAATAAATAAATAATTATTGATATTTGTAATGTGGATTTTTCCAGCTATGCATCTACTTCACCATTTCACATCAGACTAGGGTTAGTGTTACCTGAAGTTCTTTGATCTTCTTCTGAAGCTGTGCTCCCAAAGTCTGTTCATCCTCAATCTTGCTGAGAAGCTGACTTGTCTCAAAGTCCTTCCTGTTTTTAAAGTATTGTTTTGTAAAATGTGCCAAATACTTATTTTGTGTAATTGTGTAAAGTTCAAAATCTGATGCCCACTCACTTTTTGATCTTCTCATCTGATTGCTGTTTGTCATTCTCCAGGTCCATTATGGACTCCTGGGCCAGTTTCAGATCACCCTCAAGCTTCCTCTTGGCTCTCTCAAGGTCCATACGGAGCTTCTTCTCTTGTTCCAGTGAGCCCTCAAGCTATTGTGACAAATCAGAGCATTAAAATATTAATTAGCAACAATATTAATTCCTCATTGATTCCCATTGATTCACAGTCTTATTCTTATGCCAAACATCTTACATCGTCCACTTGCTGCTCAAGCTTTGTCTTAGCTTTAGTCAGAGTGTTGACTTTGTCTTCCTCTGACTGAAGGTCATCAAGAGTCTGCTGGTGTGCCTCTTGGAGGGCTTTCTTCTCTTTGGTCAGCTTAGCAATGCTCTCATCCTGAGAGGCCATCTCCTCCGTCAGGTTTTTCACCTAAATGGAAACATTGATTACAGCCTGAATCACAATCTGTAGTGTGTGTGTATATATATATATATATATATATATATATATATATATATATATGTGTGTGTGTGTGTGTGTGTGTGTGTGTGTAATACTGACTTTATTTTCTGTTGCATGTTTCTCCTTCTCCACTTTGGCCAAGGTGAGCTCCAGGTCATCGATGTCTTTTTTCAGCTCAGAGCATTCATCCTCCAGTTTCCTCTTCTTGGCAGTCAGTTCAGCATTGATTTCCTCCTCATCCTCCAGTCTCTCGTTTGTCTCTTTGAGTTTGCCCTCGAGCTGGATCTTGCTTTTGATGAGCCCTTCGCATCTCTCCTCAGCATCAGAGAGGTTTTCAGATTCCTGTTCATTGACATGGACATAGTTAATGACTTATGTTTATAGCTATAGGATCCATATTGGGATAAATAAGAGCTGACATACTCACAGAAGTTACTTGCAGTAGAAGATCGTTTTTCTCCTGAACAAGTGACACCATTTTCTCCTCAAGCTCCTTCTTTTTAGCTAATGCCTTTGTTAAATCTTCTTTCATTTTCTCATAATTCTCCTTCATGGCTGCCATTTCTTTCTCAGTCTCTGCAGTCTTCAGAAGAGGCTTGATCTTGAAGTACACCTTCATCCATGGCCAATGTTTCACATTCATGAATGAGCGGATGTTGTATTGGATGGAATAAATTGCCTCCCTGTGTAAATTGAAATCAGTCTTTATCACACTGTGGTACTAGTGTGGGAGTTGTGTTCCAAACATTATTGTAAGTTCATTGTACCTCCTCTCCATCATTTTGACAAACTCCTTCCTCATGACATATCCACGGCACAAAGCCTGAGTCATGGTAACCAGATGTGCTAATTTCTCATCTCTCATCTCCTCAAGAGTACCCAACAGACCAGCTTTAAAGAACACCTACAACAACATTTGGAATATATTAGTGGTGTAGTGTTGAATAAGCCAATATGTCCTTTTCAGCATAGATGTGGCCTGGGATACACTATATGGCCCTAATAATATTTGAGTTTGGCTGTAATTCCAGTGGGAAAAAAATAATATAATATGTTCTACACTATACTATAGAATGACATTTGAGAGAATTCTGTCCTTTCTTTTTTGATGTAACAGTTTGGAGAGGCATGACAGTGTCCAGTACACGAAGTGGGGACCATATATAATATTTTGGGGTAATAACTTGTGGAAAACCTGGTGTGGTGTGGAATAACTTGACTGGCACAAAGCCTAGACTGGAAGCACTGAATTCTCTACAATGTCATTGTGTTGTAGCAGAGTCAAAAATGAGAAGGAAATAGTTGAAATAGTTTTGTCCACATGGTGTATTTGCTGAGTAGCTCACCTTGGTAAGTCCAAATTTGTATTGGGTGTGGTCAACATCAATAGAGCCCAAGAGTTTCTCTGCAGCCTTTTTGTTGTCAATGAACTGTCCCTCAGGGATGACGCTAGCGTTTAATACTTTGTATCTAGAGGAAATTTATGGAAGAGTCATATTCTTGTGTTAACATGTAAGGAAGCGGAGATTAGGTGATACATCATCTCTAAGTAAGAAGTTGCAAAAAGATGTCTTTACCTCTGCTTGAAGTCACCGTAGTGGATTCTGCTGGGGAAACCCTTCCTGCAGATTCTGATACCCTCCAGGACACCATTACACCTGAGCTGGTGGATAACCAGGAAGTTCTCCATCAGACCTGAATTGCAAATGTTCTTAAGGTTCCAGACATTTTTTCAAAACTGTGATGCATTTGAGTCTTCAAGGATCAAGATTACCTGGAGTCTTGGATTCATTAGGAATCAAGCAGCGGACAAAGTGAGGGTGAGTGCTCCTCAGATTAGACATCAGTTTAGCCAAGTTCTCCTGTGGAAATGTTTGTAATTAATCTAATCTGTAATGTTGAAAAACTTCACAAACTTCATTAAGAGAGAGAATCTGTTTACCCTAAAAGTGCAGACACCGTCTGGAAGGAGCCACCCTTCTTTTGCCTCCTTTCTTTCCACCTCCTCTGTTTTATATCAATGACAGAAGTTTTTTTGTTGTTGTTGTTAATCTTGTGTTGCTTTCCATTAACCCCTTTAATAAATCTCTATTTACATCTTGTTGAATCTTTTAACTTGAATCTACTTCATATTTTGAAAAATCTGTAATCACATAGTTTTTTGCTTTCTGATGATCTTATTCTTTTTTCTTTTTTTTAATAAAGTTTTTGTATAAGCAGGTGTCTTGTACATAATTAAAACTTACAAATTAAAGAATTGAGGAAATGCAGATGTCTGTACCTTCTGCACCTGCAACAGCGGCATACAGGAGGGCCAGCACTTTGAGTGATGACTTTTGGTAAAGTTGCACAACTGAGTCATTCAGTGGATCCTTGTTCTTGTCCAACCAGCCACTAATGTTGTAGTCCACAGTGCCGGCGTAGTGCACCAGAGAGAAGTGGGCCTCTGCCTTACCTTTGGCAGGCTTGGGCTTCTGGAAAGCTGCAGTTTTGCCCAGATGCTGGTCATGCAGCTTGTTTTTGAAGCTTGTGTCTGTAGCCTTTGGGAACATGCACTCCTCTTCAAGGATGGAGAAGATGCCCATTGGCTGTTGAAGAAATATTCACACTCAAGTACAGCCACAGTGAGAATAGTTATTTTAATTTACTGAATATCCTCTTACTTTCTCAATGAGCTCAATGCAGGCAGCCAAGTCCATACCAAAGTCAATGAACTCCCATTCAATGCCTTCTTTTTTGTACTCATCTTGCTCCAGAACAAACATGTGATGGTTGAAGAACTGTTGCAGTTTCTCATTTGTGAAGTTGATGCAAAGCTGCTCCAAGCTGTTGAACTGATAATTCAACAGAAGCAATTATTGCAACTGACTGTTATCTTTTATGTCTTGATTCTTTCAGAGACATTAATGACTGATACTCACATCAAAGATCTCAAATCCAGCAATGTCCAGCACACCGATGTAGAACTGTCTAGGCTGCGTTGTGTTCAACATCTCATTGATACGGACGACCATCCACAGGAACATTTTCTCATAGACAGACTTGCAGAGTGCCGAGACTGAATTGCTCACCTGAGAAATTCAAAGGACTCTCACGATGACTATGTCTGAGACATTTCTCACTGTATCCATAAGTTAAATGTGTTGATAAAATCATCACCTGTGGTACTGTCTGGCCTTTGGTCACCATCTCGTTCCCGACCTTCACTCTGGGGTAGCACAGAGCTTTCAGCATTTCAGCGGAGTTGAGGCACATGAGGTAGGCGATTTTATCAGCCGCTAAGGAAGCAGAGTTTTATGCATTATTGTTGCTAATTAAGTGAATGTTTATATGTTAATATGTGCAAAAAATTTGATCACCCTCATTGCCGTCAGGTTCGGCCTGCTCCTCTCTCTGCTTCTGTTTGAACTTCATGCTCCCATGATGCATCACAGCACCCGTCAGCTTGTAAATGCTGATTTTCTCATCAGCAGTGAAGCCAAGAATGTCAATGGCAGTCTGTTTTTACACAGACCAAATAAATCACATTGTTTATTGGAGTCAAAAAAGAAGGGTATTTTATGCTGTGTCATGCAGTATTCAGTTCAAGCTGGTGTTATTCTTATGTTTGTTTGCTCAGATATATTGCATAGAATCTAAAAATACTACTACTAATAATAATATTGCAGCTGTCCACATACATCTGTGGCAATGAACTCCTCCACGTCATCGATACTCTTGACAGTGATTTCACCTTGACTGATCATTGGATAGTCAAAAGGGTTGGTGGATATGAGCAGGGCCTCTGTAAAGAGTTGATGTGCAGTATGTTAACAGTGCTCTCAAACATGGAAACAACTGAAACACAATCCTGTAGATTTCTCACCGAGCAGCTCTGGCTTGTGTCCAGTCATGAGCTGGTAGAAGATGTGGTAACTCCTCTCAGCAGACAGCTGGAATGTTACCCTTGACTTTTCTAGCAGATCTTTCCGTGAAAAAAAAAAAGAGGAAAAAATACTTGTTCAATTGATTAACCCACATCTTAGCCTTCAAATAAAATGTTTGGCTTAAAACAGTGTTGACTCACAAGTTTCAATATCTGCTTTGGCCAGTTTACCAGTGGTCCCAAAGTGAATCCTGATGAATTTACCCTAGATTGAAATCATTGATAAAAGCTCAACTGTTTGCCTGCTTTGAAATTGTGATTGAAAATTTATGATGTTATTAATCATGATTCATAGGTACAACTTACAAAACGAGAGGAGTTATCGTTCCTTATAGTCTTGGCATTACCATAAGCCTCCAGCAGAGGGTTGGCTGCAATGATCTGGTCTTCCAGTGATCCCTAGATGTAATTGTAGGACAGTGGGTAGTCGTGAGGTGAATTACAAACACTGTCATTAATAACATTGTCTAGAATAAGTATTCACTAACCTGCATTTTTCCAGGGACAGGCTCTGCCTTCTTTGGACTAGACATCGCAACAGTTGCAAAGTACTGAATGACACGCTTTGTGTTCACAGTCTTTCCTGCACCAGATTCTCCGCTGGAGATTTATATGAGATCATCATTTAGTCATAAATCTTTTATTGATTTACAATTATAATTGAAAAGCTTCAGGTTGTGTCAGCAGAAGAATATTTACTCACGTAATCAGGACAGACTGATTCTCACGATCTGAAATTAAATCGTAAAATGTTAACAGGATTTCTAAAATAGATAGCACTTGAAGCTATAAAAGTGTTTGTGAAGTTTGTTTTCTTGCATTGGTATTAGATGAATAGGCTACATCCTAAACTTAACATTTAATTTATTTATTCATATACGTGCATATAGAAGAAGGTAACTTGTTATACAATAATGCAAACTAATGGTTTTTATGAAGTACTTACTAATTAAACATTAATTTGAACTGTACCACTCATTTTCCTTAGCTTAAAAACCTTATTTAGGTATCGTTTACTAAGTAGTTGTTAACTAAGGATAAAAAACATCAGTCCTCTTTCTATTTGGATTTAGCTTATTTATGAACTCTGTCAAAACGGCAATATATAGACAATGAATTATACACTAATACTTCACACTTGTTATTATTAAGTGTATTTTTTTCTTTGTCTTTTTAACTGTTATTTGTTGAGACTGCTGGAATCCACTTACCAGTGAGCATAAACTGGTAGGCATTGTCAGAGATGGAGAAGATGTGAGGTGGGGCTTCAATCCTCTTCTTGCCTCGGTATCCAGCCACAACAGCTGCATCGTACACTGGGAGCCACTTGTATGGATTGACAGTGGCGCAGAACAAGCCAGAGTAGGTCTGAAATGGAGATCGTCCAGTTTTACAATGTTGCTGCCCTATTCCAGGAATAAATAATGATTTACTTACATAGATCATCCATGCTGCGTAACGCTCTTTGAGGTTAAACAGCACAGCAGGCTCATTGAGGTGGGTCATCATAGCCATGTCCTCCATTTTGTCAAACTTGGGAGGATTCATTTGGAAGATTTCATCTTCTTTTACTGTGACCTATAAACTTGCAAGTACGATGTCAGACACTGTAATATGCTCTGGTCCGCTCCCTGCTTACCGTGGTGATGAGATTCATAGCAGACTGTCGTCACTTAATGGCTGGATGTCTAAGTGGTGCCCGCAAAATAACATAGGCTTTATAGACAATTGGAAGAATTTTTGGGGCAGACCTGACCTGTTGAAAAGAGATGGTGTTCATCCCTCCTGGGTGGTGCCGCTCTTCTCTCTAGAAATATGGCACATAGTCTTAGAGTTTGTACTTGACTAACTGGAGCCCAGGTCAGGAAGCAGACAGACTGGCTAAACCGATCGTCTGCTAGCCGTATAACGTTATCCAAAGAAATAAGTGTTAATGATAAATCCCCTGTGATGTTTGTACTGGCTACTGTATACAGGCCACCAGGGCACCATACAGACTTTATTAAAGAATTTTCTGATCTTCTATCGGAGTTAGTACTGACTGCAGATAAAGTCCTAATCGTTGGTGATTTTAATATCCATGTTGATAATGAAAGAGATTTGTTGGGATCAGCATTTATAGACATTCTAAACTCTATTGGTGTTAAACAACACGTGTCAGGCCCTACTCATTGTCGAAATCATACTCTAGATTTAATACTGTCACATGGAATTGATGTCAGTGGCGTTGAAATTTTACAGCAGAGCGATGATATCTCAGATCATTATCTAGTCTCCTGTATATTCCATATAGCTAAAGCTGTAAAGCCAACTTCTTGTTACAAATATGGTAGAACCATCACTTCTACCACAAAAGACTGCTTTATAAATAATCTTCCTGACTTATCTCAGTTCCTCAGTATATCCAATAGCTCAGAACAACTTGATGATGTAACAGGAACTATGGACTCTCTCTTTTCTAGCACTTTAGATGCGGTTGCTCCTTTACGCTTAAGGAAGATTAAGGATAAGAGTCCAACACCGTGGTATAATGAGCACACCAGCGCCCTAAAGAGAGCAGCCCGGAAAATGGAGCGCAGCTGGAGGAAAACTAAATTAGAGGTATTTCGTTTAGCTTGGCGGAAAGTACCCTATCCTACAGAAAAGCATTAAAACTGCTAGATCTGATTACTTTTCGTCTCTTCTAGAAGAAAACAAACATAACCCTCGGTATTTATTCAATACAGTAACTAAATTAACGAAAAATCAAGCATCAACAGGTGTTGGCATTTCCCAAGAGCATAGCAGTAATGACTTTATGAACTACTTCACTTCCAAGATCGATACTATCAGAGATAAAATTGTATCCTTGCAGCCGTCAGCTACAGTATCGCATCAGATAGCGCACTATAGATCCCCTGAGGAACAATTTCATTCATTCTCTACTGTGGGAGAGGAAGAATTGTATAAACTTGTTAAATCATCTAAACCAACAACATGTATGTTAGACCCGATTCCATCTAAACTTCTAAAAGAGCTGCTTCCAGAAGTCTTAGATCCTCTTTTGGCTATTATTAATTCATCGTTGTCATTAGGATATGTCCCCAAAACCTTCAAATTGGCTGTTATTAAGCCTCTCATTAAAAAACCACAACTTGACCCCAAAGATCTAGTTAATTACAGACCGATCTCAAATCTCCCTTTTCTGTCAAAGATACTAGAAAGGTAGTATCCTCACAATTATATTCCTTCCTAGAGAAAAATGATATCTGTGAGGAATTCCAGTCAGGATTTAGATCGTATCATAGTACTGAGACTGCTCTCATTAGAGTTACAAATGACCTGCTTCTATCATCTGATCGTGGTTGTATCTCTTTATTAGTTCTACTGGATCTTAGCGCTGCGTTCGACACTATCGACCACAACATTCTTTTGAATAGACTAGAAAACTTTGTTGGCATTAGTGGAAGTGCCTTAGCATGGTTCAAATCGTACTTATCTGACCGCCATCAGTTCGTAGCAGTGAATGAAGAGGTATCATATCGATCACAAGTGCAGTATGGAGTACCTCAAGGCTCAGTACTAGGGCCGTTACTTTTCACGCTTTATATGTTACCCTTGGGAGATATTATTAGGAGACATGGTGTTAGTTTTCACTGTTATGCTGATGATACTCAGCTCTATATTTCTTCGCGGCCCGGTGAAACACACCAAATTGAGAAACTAACGGAATGCATAGTCGATATAAAAACTGGATGACAAATAATTTTTACTGCTAAATTCTGAAAAACAGAGGTGTTAATTATCGGACCTAAAACCCCACATGTAATAACCTAGAATATTATCTAACACTTGACGGCTGCTCTGTCAATTCTTCTTCATCAGTCAGGAACCTAGGTGTGCTGTTCGATAGCAATCTGTCATTTGAAAGCCATGTTTCTAGCATCTGTAAAACTGCATTTTTCATCTCAAAAGCATATCTAAATTGCGACCAATGCTCTCAACGTCAAATGCAGAAATGTTAATTCATGCATTTATGACCTCAAGGCTAGACTATTGTAATGCTTTATTAGGTGGTTGTTCTGCACGCTTGATCAACAAACTACAGTTAGTCCAAAATGCAGCAGCTAGAGTCCTTACTAGAACCAGGAAATATGACCATATTAGCCCGGTTCTGTCAACACTGCACTGGCTCCCTATCAAGCATCGGATAGATTTTAAAATCTTGTTAATTACTTATAAAGCCCTGAATGGTTTAGCTCCTCAGTACTTGAGCGAGCTCTTATCGCATTATAGTCCTCCACGTCCGCTGCGTTCTCAAAACTCTGGCCGTTTGATAATACCTAGAATATCAAAATCGACTGCGGGCGGCAGATCCTATTCCTATTTAGCACCCAAACTCTGGAACAGTCTACCTAACACTGTTCGGGAGGCAGACACACTCTGTCAGTTTAAATCTAGATTAAAGACCCATCTTTTTAGCCTGGCTTACACATAACGCATTAATACGCTTCTATTATTCAAATCCGTTAAAGGATTGTTAGGCTGCATTAATTAGATCAACCGGAACCGGGAACACTCCCCATAACACACGATGTACTCGTTACATCGTCAGTTGAATGGCATCTACGCTAATATTTGTTTGTTTCTTTCCTAGTCTGTTTCTCAGTCCGTATCCGATCAGATGGTGGATCAGCACCAAGAGATGATGTCTACAGCCCTGATCGTCAGCGGAGACCAGGACACCCAGATGACCCCCAGAGATATATCCCTAGATATATCAACCAAAATAACAAAATAACTAAAATATAATAAAATACCTAACTACATAATACTACTATTGTTAGAAATTGCAACAAAATTAAAATAGAAATATAAACTTTTGAACTGCGGGTTTCGTCTGGTCAGAGGAGAACTGGCCCCCCGACTGAGCCTGGTTTCTCCCAAGGTTTTTTTTTCTCCATTCTGTCACAGAGGGAGTTTTGGTTCCTTGCCGCTGTCGCCTCTGGCTTGCTCAGTTGGGGACACTTAATTTCTAGCGATTATCGCCGATTTGATTGCACAGCTACTATTTAAACTAAACTGAGCTAGACAATGACATCTCTGAATTCAATAATGAAATGCCTTTAACTGAAAATTGAGTGTTTAATCTTATCATTATACATTACTGACACTCTATCCTCCAATTTGATACTGTTAAGTGCTTTGACACAATCTGCATTGTAAAAGCGCTATATAAATAAAGGTGACTTGACTTGACTTGACCTAGATACCTGATTGGGCAGATAGCTGGTCAACCGATAAAAAAATAGGTACATGTATTTTACTATTGCACAGTAATATAGTAATAATTTGCTACTTTCTCCTGTTTTACTGTTGATTTCCTCTTTTCATGATCATTTGGAATGAGGATAAAAAGACAAAAAAAACAAAAAAAAAACAAAAAAAAACATGCAAATAAGTTCAAATATCCATTCAATATCTATTATTTCCTGAATATTACTGATGAACTGATCAAAAAGTAGGCTGCTGTTCACATGCGTTTTACTACTATATAGTATAGTAATATAGTAATAATTTAGTACTTTCTCCTGTTTTATTGTTGGTTTCTTCTTTTCCTGATCATTTGGAATGAGGATACAAAAACAAAAAAAAACATGCAAATAAGTTCAAATATCAATTCAATATCTACTATTTCCTGAATATTATTAAATTCAAGAGGGCCGCCCCCTGATGACATGACAATATGCAAATTAGATGAGTATATTTACACCCCACATAAACTTTAGGTCATGCCCAACATTTTTCTATTTTACAGTAGATCTCTATCTTTAAGCCCTTTCAAGTTACAAGCTTTTGAAATCTTGATGTCAAAATCCAGCATTTTTTTCAAAAAAACCCTGGCGCCTAAAGGGTTAAGTGCATGAAGTCAAATATGAAGCATCGAACCACAAAATTATTTACTTGTCTTGAATGTAGTTTTTGCATTGTTGATCCAGTATGTAGGAATACAATTTAGAATACAATTGTGAAAGACTGTTTCATGCAAGTATTCTGACTTGACTGTTTTACAAGCAACTAAAAAAAAGTTTTGGTAGGCTGTGAAATTTGCAGAGCGGACAATAGTCTGGAGGTATTTCAGAAAATAGTGCCAAAACATCCAGTCAGCAGTCCGAACCAACCGAACCGACCACCGGTACCAACCAGGTATACACAGATTCCAAGGAACGGTGAGAAACAAAGCAGTAACCCGCATCATATTCTGCCAGTAGACCACGGAGATCAGCATAGGGGAATCATACTAGATGAGCCTTGATTTTTACCAGCAGGCCACCGCGTTTACCCCGTCGTCTCTGTCGCTTTCTCCGACGAGATGGATACGGCGTTCGACAGAGGTAAGCAGGTAATCCATGTAGAAGTGGAGGAGGGGGCAAAGTTTTCTATCTACCCAAATCGTGGATTACATTATTTTCCATGGCAGATCTAATGTTGAGAAATGCTTGGCGATCATACACCAGTAGAGAGTCTTTTTAAAAACAGTCGATAAAAACAACACAAACACAAATAAAACTGAAAGCAGCAGATGGCTGGCCAAACATACTGACGCAATCTTTCAATGATGGTGGATGTGTGGAATGAGTGGATGAGTGGAAAGTGGCAGTAAATGATTTTATTTGTTATTGCAGTGTAGTTCATTCAGTGAACCTTGATGGGTGTGGGCTACACCAGCTGGAGAGCACAGCAGGTTCAGTCCCATCAGCTCAGAGCAGGAGACTGATACTACAGACTCACCAAAACTGGACAGTGGATTTCTGTGAGCAGCGATATGGTTCAGTGGCACAATATGCAGCCAATACTTTTGCAGCAATTGCATTGGGGGTCTTTAACATTGGGGGATTTAAGTGTTGTTGCCAAACTTTGCTGACATGCCTCATATAATTCAGGCTGTTATTGAGATAAGTGTGAGAGGGGGAGGGATCATGTGATGTGTTTAAAGACACACCTCTTCTGCAAGCTCTAATCCACAACCATCCAAACACCAGGAAAAAAAAAAAAACAAGTAACACTTTATAATAACGTTCAGTTGTAAGTTATTTATAAGTGATTAGTTAAAGATGAACTAATCATTTACAAAACATTCACAAGTAATTAATAAGTGATATGCTAACAATTTGTGTATGTTTTGTTAATTCATTTACAAGTAATTTACAAGTAATTAGTTAATGATGAACTAATCATTTACAAAACATGACTATGCGTTCATAAATTTGTCGTAAGTTAATTTAAAAAATAGAATTATGAAATAATTAAACAGATCCTTAATAAAAGGTTAATACACTGAAAAAAAAATGATACTACATTTTTTAAGGTAAGTGGTTGCAAATAATTTATTTTAGCTACATTTAAATAAAAATTGTTTTAAAAGTTAGTCAACTAAATTAGTTTATTTAAATGTAGCTAAAATAAATTGATTGCAACCACTTATCTTAAAAAAAAGGTAAATTCTTTTTTTCAGTGTAGTTACTAGTTAAGTTACTAGTTAATATATTATTAATCACTTATAAATCATTAATGTAAAAAAACAAATTGTACTATTATCTCACAGCCTTAAAATACTCCATGTATGTCAGAGAAGACATCTGTCTACACCCTCACCAGTCAGCCCTTACATTGCAGTACACACTACAAAGTATTCAAAACCTGTTGTGTAAACACATGAATAAATGAAAGCAGAAAGTGTTGTAAATGATTTATTCATGTGTTTACACAACAGGTTTTGAATACTGACTGATGCGGATATAGACAGATGTCTTCTCTGACACACATGAAGTAATTTTAACGCTGTGAGATAATAGTACAATGCTGACATTTCAATAATTTATAAGTGATTAATAATACATTAACTAGTAACTTATTAACCATTTACTAAGGATATGTTTGATCATTTCATGATATGCTATTTTTTAAGATAACTTATGACAGATTTGTAAATCGTTAGCATATTACTTAATAATAATTTGTGAATGTATAGTTATGTTTTGTAAATGATTAGTTCATCATTATCTAATCAAGTCAAGTCAAGTCAAGTCACCTTTATTTATATAGCGCTTTTAACAATACAGATTGTGTCAAATCACTTAACAGTATCAAATTGAAAGATAGAGTGTCAGTAATGTATAATGGTAAGATTAAACACTCAATTTTCAGTTAAAGTCGGGGGGCCAGTTCTCCTCTGGCCAGACGAAACCCACAGTTCAAAAGTTTACATTCCTATTTTTATTTTGTTGCAATTTCTAACAATAATAGTATTATGTAGTTAGGTATTTTATTATATTTTTAGTTATTTTATTATATTTTTCGTTTTATTGTATTTTAATCGAGGTCTTCACTGGGGATATGTCTCTGGGGCTCATCTGGGTGTCCTGGTCTCTGCTGACGATCAGGGCTGTAGACATCATCTCTTGGTGCTGATCCACCATCTGATCGGATATGGACTGAGAAACAGAATAGGAAAGAAACAGACAAATATTAGCGTAGATGCCATTCTACTTACGATGTAACGAGTACATTGTGTGTTATGTCGTGTGTAATCACTTGAAAAATGATTTATAACTTAATCTACAAAACATAGTGATGGATCAAAAGTGATGGAGCAGTTTAAGTTCTTTCTCTGTCATATGGAAAATATGCAAGTGCTCCCGGTGGTTAATTAGGTCAACCGGAACTGGGACCACCTCCCATAACACTTTATGTACTGCTACATCGTAAGAAGAATGGCACGTACGCTAATATTAGTCTTTAATTTTTATTCTGAGGTCACCATAGCCACCCAAATCCAGTCCATATCCAGACCATCAGCACCTAGAGACGACCTCTACCGCCCTGAACATCAAGTCAAGTCAAGTCACCTTTATTTATATAGCGCTTTTACAATACAGATTGTGTCAAAGCACTTAACAGTATCAAATTGGAGGATAGAGTGTCAGTAATGTATAATGATAAGATTAAACACTCAAATTTCAATTAAAGGCATTTCATTATTGAATTCAGAGATGTCATTGTCTAGCTCAGTTTAGTTTAAATAGTATCTGTGCAATCAAATCGGCGATAATCGCTAGAAATTAAGTGTCCCCAACTGAGCAAGCCAGAGGCAACAGCGGCAAGGAACCAAAACTCCTTCTGAGACAGAATGGAGAAAAAAAAAAACCTTGGGAGAAACCAGGCTCAGTCGGGGGGCCAGTTCTCCTCTGACCAGACGAAACCCGCAGTTCAAAAGTTTATATTTCTATTTTAATTTTGTTGCAATTTCTAACAATAGTAGTATTATGTAGTTAGGTATTTTATTATGTTTTAGTTATTTTGTTATTTTGGTTGATATATCTGGGGATATATCTCTGGGGGTCATCTGGGTGTCCTGGTCTCCGCTGACGATCAGGGCTGTAGACATCATCTCTTGGTGCTGATCCACCATCTGATCGGATACGGACTGAGAAACAGACTAGGAAAGAAACAGACAAATATTAGCGTAGATGCCATTCAACTTACGATATAACGAGTACATCGTGTGTTATGGGGAGTGTTCCCGGTTCGGTTGATCTAATTAATGCAGCCTAACAATCCTTTAACGGATTTGAATAATAGAAGCGTATTAATGTGTTATGTGTAAGCCAGGCTAAAGAGATGGGTCTTTAATCTAGATTTAAACTGACAGAGTGTGTCTGCCTCCCGAACAGTGTTAGGTAGACTGTTCCAGAGTTTGGGTGCTAAGTAGGAATAGGATCTGCCGCCCGCAGTCGATTTTGATATTCTAGGTATTATCAAACGGCCAGAGTTTTGAGAACGCAGCGGACGTGGAGGACTATAATGCGATAAGAGCTCGCTCAAGTACTGAGGAGCTAAACCATTCAGGGCTTTATAAGTAATTAACAAGATTTTAAAATCTATCCGATGCTTGATAGGGAGCCAGTGCAGTGTTGACAGAACCGGGCTAATATGGTCATATTTCCTGGTTCTAGTAAGGACTCTAGCTGCTGCATTTTGGACTAACTGTAGTTTGTTGATCAAGCGTGCAGAACAACCACCTAATAAAGCATTACAATAGTCTAATCTTGAGGTCATAAACGCATGAATTAACATTTCTGCATTTGACGTTGAGAGCATTGGTCGCAATTTAGATATGCTTTTGAGATGAAAAATGCAGTTTTACAGATGCTAGAAACATGGCTTTCAAATGACAGATTGCTATCGAACAGCACACCTAGGTTCCTGACTGATGAAGAAGAATTGACAGAGCAGCCGTCAAGTGTTAGATAATGTTCTAGGTTATTACATGTGGGGTTTTAGGTCCGATAATTAACACCTCTGTTTTTCAGAATTTAGCAGTAAAAATTACTCGTCATCCAGTTTTTATATCGACTATGCATTCCGTTAGTTTCTCAATTTGGTGTGTTTCACCGGGCCGAAGAAATATAGAGCTGAGTATCATCAGCATAACAGTGAAAGCTAACACCATGTCTCCTGATAATATCTCCCAAGGGTAACATATAGAGCGTGAAAAGTAACGGCCCTAGTACTGAGCCTTGAGGTACTCCATACTGCACTTGTGATCGATATGATACCTCTTCATTCACTGCTACGAACTGATGGCGGTCAGATAAGTACGATTTGAACCATGCTAAGGCGCTTCCACTAATGCCAACAAAGTTTTCTAGTCTATTCAAAAGAATGTTGTGGTCGATAGTGTCGAACGCAGCGCTAAGATCCAGTAGAACTAATAAAGAGATACAACCACGATCAGATGATAGAAGCAGGTCATTTGTAACTCTAATGAGAGCAGTCTCAGTACTATGATACGATCTAAATCCTGACTGGAATTCCTCACAGATATCATTTTCTCTAGGAAGGAATATAATTGTGAGGATACTACCTTTCTAGTATCTTTGACAGAAAAGGGAGATTTGAGATCGGTCTGTAATTAACTAGATCTTTGGGGTCAAGTTGTGGTTTTTTAATGAGAGGCTTAATAACAGCCAATTTGAAGGTTTTGGGGACATATCCTAATGACAATGATGAATTAATAATAGCCAAAAGAGGATCTATGACTTCTGGAAGCATCTCTTTTAGTAGTTTAGATGGAATCGGGTCTAACATACATGTTGTTGGTTTAGATGATTTAACAAGTTTATACAATTCTTCCTCTCCCACAGTAGAGAATGAGTGGAATTGTTCCTCAGGGGGTCTATAGTGCGCTATCTGATGCGATACTGTAGCTGACGGCTGCAGGGATACAATTTTATCTCTGATAGTATCGATCTTGGAAGTGAAGTAGTTCATAAAGTCATTACTGCTATGCTCTTGGGAAATGCCAACACCTGTTGATGATTGATTTTTTGTTAATTTAGTTACTGTATTGAATAAATACCGAGGGTTATGTTTGTTTTCTTCTAGAAGAGACGAAAAGTAATCAGATCTAGCAGTTTTTAATGCTTTTCTGTAGGATAGGGTACTTTCCCGCCAAGCTAAACGAAATACCTCTAATTTAGTTTTCCTCCAGCTGCGCTCCACTTTCCGGGCTGCTCTCTTTAGGGCATGAGTGTGCTCATTATACCACGGTGTTGGACTCTTATCCTTAATCTTCCTTAAGCGTAAAGGAGCAACCGCATCTAAAGTGCTAGAAAAGAGAGAGTCCATAGTTCCTGTTACATCATCAAGTTGTTCTGAGCTATTGGATATGCTGAGGAACTGAGATAAGTCAGGAAGATTATTTATAAAGCAGTCTTTTGTGGTAGAGGTAATGGTTCTACCATATTTGTAACAAGAAGTTGGCTTTACAGCTTTAGCTATATGGAATATACAGGAGACTAGATAATGATCTGAGATATCATCGCTCTGCTGCAAAATTTCAACGCCACTGACATCAATTCCATGTGACAGTATTAAATCTAGAGTATGATTTCGACAATGAGTAGGTCCTGACACGTGTTGTTTAACACCAATAGAGTTTAGAATGTCTATAAATGCTGATCCCAACGAATCACTTTCATTATCAACATGGATATTAAAATCACCAACGATTAGGACTTTATCTGCAGTCAGCACTAACTCCGATAGAAGATCAGAAAATTCTTTAATGAAGTCTGTATGGTGCCCTGGTGGCCTGTATACAGTAGCCAGTACAAACATCACAGGGGATTTATCATTAACACTTGTTTCTTTGGATAACGTTATATGAAGCACCATTACTTCGAACGAATTATACTTGAAACCCAACCTCTGAGAGATACTGAAAATATTTCTATAAATTGTAGCAACACCTCCCCCTTTACCTTTTGGACGCGGTTCATGTTTGTAACAGTAATCGTGTGGTGTAGACTCATTTAAAGTAATGTAATCATCTTGTTTTAGCCAGGTTTCTGTCAGACAAAGCACATCTAGTTTATGGTCAGTGAACATATCATTTACAAAAGTGCTTTTGAAGAAAGGGATCTAATATTTAATAAGCCAAGCTTTATCATGTGTTTATCTGTATTATATCTGTTTTTATTTGTTGAACATCAATTAAATTGTTACTATTACTTTGGTTTGGATGTTTTCTGTATTTTCTAGTTCGGGAACAGACACAGTCTCTATAGAGTGATATCTAGGTGAAAAGTTTCTATGTGCTGAGAGTTAACTGACTTTGGTGACGTGAGGCGGCTAGCAGACGATCGGTTTAGCCAGTCTGTCTGCTTCCTGACCTGGGCTCCAGTTAGTCAAGTACAAACTCTAAGACTATGTGCCATATTTCTAGAGAGAAGAGCGGCACCACCCCAGGAGGGATGAACACCATCTCTTTTCAACAGGTCAGGTCTGCCCCAAAAATTCTTCCAATTGTCTATAAAGCCTATGTTATTTTGC